>NW_027933854.1:0-222 GCF_054177405.1 Leptonychotes weddellii | reverse complement strand
GTCCTGAGCCCTCTGACCTCCAGCTTCTCGCCTGGATGAGATGGGCCCTCCCTGGAGCGGTTTCTCCCCTCAGCCAGCTTGTGGCTCCCGTCCCAGGCCTGCCCAATGGCCATCCAGGCTCCTTTGCTGAGGATCAGGCTGGGGTCTCTGGGAGTACGTGAAGGGCTCTCCCCCTGCACCCAGCACTGTTTGCCAACCCCGAGACGTGGCCGTGTCTGCCAG
>NW_027933853.1:0-222 GCF_054177405.1 Leptonychotes weddellii | reverse complement strand
TGCTGCATTCCTGAAGTCTTTATTTGCAGTATGAGCCTATAGACTATCTGTTCTCTTGGCGTGGAGTGTTGTTTGACTTGTGAATGAAAAAAATCTCTTAAACCACACCACTATCGAATGAAAATATTGAAATTGTATCTGTAAGAAACATTTAAAGAGAAGATATATTAGTTTTTTAATTGGTATTTTAATTTTTATATATTACGGAAAGAACAGAAGTGA
>NW_027933852.1:0-1306 GCF_054177405.1 Leptonychotes weddellii | reverse complement strand
TGAGAGGAAATTATAGACATTTTCCATAATCTCCCTCCCACACACATGCATAGCCTTCCCATTATCAACATTCCCCACCCAAATGGTGCATTTATTACAACTGATGAACCTATATTGATAAATCATTATCATCCAGAGTTCATAGTTTACCTTATGGCTCACTCTTGGTGGTGTACATGCTATAAGTGTGGAGAAATGTATAATAACAGAGACATACAGTGTCATACAGAGCATTTGCACTACCCTAAAAGTCCTCTCTGCTCTATTCATTGTTCTTTCTCTCCACTAACCTTTGGCAACCAATGATGTCCTTACTGTCTTCATAGTTTTGACTTTTCCAGAATGTCATATAGTTGGAATCATATGTAGCCTTTTCAGATTGTCTTCTTTCAGTTAGTAATATGCACTTAAGTTCCCCCATGTTTTTTTCATAGTTCAATAGCTAATTTCTTTTTAGTGAGGAATAATATTTCATTGTCTGGGTATCACAGTTTATTTGTCCATTCACCTACTGAAGGACATCTTGGTTGCTACCAAGTTTTGGCAATTACAAATAAAACTGTTATAAATATCCCTGTGCAGGTTTTTGTGTGGGCATAAATTTTTAGTTCATTTTGGTAAATGCCAAGGATCATGATTGTTGGATTGTATGGTAAGGGTATATTTACTTTTGTAAGAAATTGTTAACTACCTTCTAAAGTGACTATCATTTTATATCAAGAATGAGTGAAATTTCCTATTGCTCCACAGTCTTGCTGTTATAATACACTCATTCCCACCACACCAATTTTTTCTTTATTTTTGGTTTTTGGCTTTTTTTGTTAATCTGAATATGTTTTGTCATTTTTTTCATGTACATAATTAAATATGGTTCTTTTATAGCTTCTGGATTTTTTTCTTTAATCTTCTCTGAAAAAAAAGAAAGAAATTATTTTCTCTGAAACCAGGAGAGTATTGCTTGTTTTTTCACCTTTATTCATTTAATCCAACCAGAATTTTTTTCAATTAAATCTATACAGTAAGAGATCCATCATATTTTCTTTAAGGTAGATTCTCAAGTGTGCCTGCAGGAGTTATTAAATAATCATTTCCTAATGAAATAACAATAATGCTTCATATATTAAATTTTACATTTTTAAAATTAATTATTTTCTGTGTACTAGTATATAATTTTAGATTTTCTCTTTAGTACTACTGTTGCTAGCAGCAGTGTTTTTTTTTTAATTTATTTTTTTATTCTTATGTTAATCCCCATACATTACATCATTAGTTTTAGATGAAGTGTTCCATGATTCATTGTTTGTGC
>NW_027933851.1:0-222 GCF_054177405.1 Leptonychotes weddellii | reverse complement strand
TCCATTGAAACCCAGAATAGTATAAAATGTTGAGTAGGAAAGAATTGTCTCTCTTTGTCTTTGGGTGAGTCATCAGTTTTCCACTACCTTCAGACTCAAACTAGAACTGGAACTTACACCATCAGCAATTTGGGTTATCAGGCCTTGGGAACTAGACTAGAATTACACCATTGACTCACCTGGGTACTCAGTTTTCTTTCTTTTTTTTTTTTTTAAAGATTT
>NW_027933850.1:0-222 GCF_054177405.1 Leptonychotes weddellii | reverse complement strand
GAGTTAATGATAATCAGGGACCATGGCTATTTTATTTTGGCTAACATCAGTTTCCTTTCTTTTTGAAACTTATACATAATCGCCAAGGAGATGTTGAAAAAGAAAAACAAAGCTGGGGGCATCACGTTGCCTGATTTCAAGCTATATTACAAAGCAGTGATCACCAAGACAGCATGGTACTGGCACAAAAACAGACATATAGACCAATGGAACAGAATAGAG
>NW_027933849.1:0-222 GCF_054177405.1 Leptonychotes weddellii | reverse complement strand
GGTTTCAATTAAGGCCAGAGTGTATCAGTTCCACAAAGTGTTTCATGATGCAGAGGAGTTTGTTTACCAAAATTGTGGTTCCAGAAGGAACACTGAAAATTTCTAATTGGCCTGTTTAACAAACTTTCTCTCCAACTTTATATTCTTGAGAGTAGAAGGCATGAATTTTTTTGTATTCCATGCTGTAAAGAGTGCAGACCCTGAATGAGTATCTGCAGGATT
>NW_027933848.1:0-222 GCF_054177405.1 Leptonychotes weddellii | reverse complement strand
AGTACAAGGAAAGAGAACCTGCAGATTAAAAGAAACCTAAAACACATTTCTTAATTTGAATAGACCACCTGTTAAAATAAAATCAGGAGAAAATTCAGGAAAATTGGAACACTGACTGGATATCTGATGACAACAAGAAAGTCTTGTCAATATTTTTAAGTATGATAAGGGTATCACAGTTACTTTTTTTTTTTTTTTTAACGAAACTTACAATTTTTTATT
>NW_027933847.1:0-222 GCF_054177405.1 Leptonychotes weddellii | reverse complement strand
GTGTTCACTCTCAGCTACGAAGTAGCACCGTCCACCGCCGTCAGGGCGGTTTCCCCACGAGGTAACTGCGACAGAAGTTTTTAAGGAACTCGCCCAACTCAGGGGCCCTGTAGAGGGTCGCAGGATTTGAACCCAGGCACTCTGGCTCCAGAGTCCGTGTTCTCAGTTTATGTGAATACACTTAAGAAATCAAATCAGCCGGCCTGGGGCCTGGAGCGCGGG
>NW_027933846.1:0-222 GCF_054177405.1 Leptonychotes weddellii | reverse complement strand
GCCACATTCCTGGAAGAGAACAAAGTTCTCCTTTCTGGTGCACCGCTGGCCCTGGGGGCAGAGAAATCTCTGGAAAGGCTTTCCAGAGAGCAAGACCCCCCACAGTGGCACAGAGGGGTAGGAAAGGAATCCCTTCTTCCAGTTGTCCCGCGCCTGGGTCAAGTGCCCCTGTCATCTACCTGCCAGGATGGAGGCCATGGGGGCAGACTCGCTAAGAGCAGG
>NW_027933845.1:0-222 GCF_054177405.1 Leptonychotes weddellii | reverse complement strand
CTTTCTACTTGGGTTTGGAGCATGGGTTTCTCAACCGATTCTTTTTCTTATTGCCCCCTCCCTTTACAGTCTTTTCAATGTTTATGTAATTGAACCTTCCAAGAAAGCTCGGTAACACGGACCTGCAGTCTATATAGATTTGGATGTATACTCTGCTTTATAGATAAAAAAGAAAGTGTCCATTTTACTCTGTTTATTTGATTCAGGGTGACGAAAATGACT
>NW_027933844.1:0-222 GCF_054177405.1 Leptonychotes weddellii | reverse complement strand
CAGGTGTGTTCTTCATGGGGGACCACAGGGCGGGTGTCCGGCCCGCCCCCGGGGGGCCCGGGTTTTAGGATCCGGGTCTTTTCTCCAGAGGGGAGACCTCCAGCCTCTGGCCTGAGCCTCGCAGACAGAACGCCGGAGAGCCAGCCTGCGGTTCTCAGCTCAGGTTCCCCAGAGAACCCCAGAGCCGCAGAGGGCCGGCCGCTCCGGCTTCACCTCCGGCCT
>NW_027933843.1:0-222 GCF_054177405.1 Leptonychotes weddellii | reverse complement strand
CCTTGTCCAGGGCCTGGAGCCAGCATCCTCCCTCTTTCCCAGCCCACGTGTTCAGGCGCAGACCCCCTTCCTCATAGCTGTCCTCAGACACTGTCCCCCTGCACGTGCTGACCTGCTCCATCCTTGGTAACAGGGGTCTGAGAAGTCAGCAGGCTGAGGTCGCTGAGCCAGAGCAAGGCTCTTGGCAGGGATGGGAAACCGTGCTGTCCTGGAGGGGTTGGG
>NW_027933842.1:0-222 GCF_054177405.1 Leptonychotes weddellii | reverse complement strand
CTCTAAATTCCACACAAAGAAGGCTTCATTTCATAAAGTCTGTTTTGGTACCTGTCTAGTGAGTCAGGTGTCAACTCAAGAAAAGGGACGGAACTCCTCTGGCCCGTCACTTGTTTCCTGAAACATCACTACTGAGGATTCGATGTGGTACGCGGGTCTCTGGATGTTACGTGTAGATGGACAGTCACACATGCATGTTGGGAGGGCAGGACTCCAGTAATG
>NW_027933841.1:0-1306 GCF_054177405.1 Leptonychotes weddellii | reverse complement strand
TTTTAGTTCATGTTCCCAATCTTATTTTCTCTAAAATCTCTTGTTACTAACTTCAGACTATATAGGTCTTCCCATGAATTATTATTCTAAATAAACTAAATAACATATGTTTAGGAACATATTCCTATTTTGGTAAACCTCATTTTTTAAAAAGATTTTATTTATTTATTTGTCAGAGAGAGAGAGAGAGTGAGGATACACAGGGGGAGAGGCAGGCAGAGGGAGAAGCAGGCTCCCAGCTGAGCAAGGAGCCCAATGCAGGACTCGATCCCAGGATCCTGGATCATGACCTGAGCCAAAGGCAGATGCTTAATCGACTGAGCCACCCAGGCATTCCCAAACCTCATTTTTAAAGTAAGACATAATAGAGAATAATCTAAAATTTAAATCCTTGAAAGGAATAGCATGGAGACAAGGGTATAGGATATAGGAGGATCATATAATGTATACACACACACACACACACACACACACACAGGAATATTACTCAGCCATAAAAAAGAATGAAATCTTGCCATTTGCAGCAACATAGATGTAACTACAAAGTATTATGCTAAGCAAAATAAGTCAGTCTGAGAAAGACAAATACCATATGATTTCACTCATGTGGAATTTAAGGAACAAGACAGATGAACATGTAGGGAAAAAGAGAGGCAAACCAAGAAACAAACTCTTAACTAGAAACAAAAAAACAGCATTGCTAAAGAGGTGGGTGCGAGGATGAGTTAAATAGGAGGATCATATTAGAACTTAGAACACTAGTAACAATGGCTTAGCTCTAAAATTGAGTACTTGTTTCATGGGTGTATATTTCATTATTATGCTGCATAACTTATATATATGTTACATATAGTCTTTCAGTTAATGAAATATTAGATAACTAAAGACTTTATAAAGATTTTTATAGGATGCTTCCAAAGTGGTGATATACTGATATCATTAAGATAGTATTAACAGCACCACTTTACAGAACACTGTTCACGTTGAGTGAAGTATTAGAAACAAAAACAGAAATCTTTGATACTTGAAAAAAAATAAATGTGTCACATTTTAATTTGTATATTTATACCCCTATTATTTTTCTTTAGGATTTTCTTGAATTTTCTTAAACACTTATCCTTTTTTATGTATTTCAGAAAAAGTTCATCAAGCTTACTTTCTCTAAAATATTTGTATTTTCATTGGAATTGCCTTAACTCAATATATATATATTCTAAAGAAAATTAACATCATAAAAATATTGACAACATTCAACAGAAATATAAATTAGTTCTCCATAAAACTCTTGCACATATTTTTTTTTATT
>NW_027933840.1:0-222 GCF_054177405.1 Leptonychotes weddellii | reverse complement strand
TGCTTGCCCCAGACCCCGGTCCGTAGAACGGCAGGAGGTGTCGGGTCAGGGCGTCCTCGGCAGTGGGACCGTCCCCTGGCGTCTGCACCCAAGCACCTGTCCCCCACCCAGCCCCGTTCCATGGGGGGAAACGGATCGGGGAGCAGGTGTGCTCAGCCGTGTAGCCACTGGTTCACTTGACAGCAGCACGTGAAGAAAGGAAGACTGATTCTCATTTTTCTC
>NW_027933839.1:0-222 GCF_054177405.1 Leptonychotes weddellii | reverse complement strand
TCAAATAAATAAATAAAATCTTTAAAAAAAAAAAAAAGTTCTTCTTGGTATCTAACCTAAATCCTTCTGTAGCTTCAACTTGAGTTCTTTTCCTTTTTGCAAATTTTCTTAGCTACCTTTAGGAAAAAGAGGGAGAGAGAGAGGAAGAGAGAAAAAATGTATTTTCGTTTAAACCAGCATTTCTACTTTTGAGAATTTACTCCACAGGAACATAAAAAGATG
>NW_027933838.1:0-222 GCF_054177405.1 Leptonychotes weddellii | reverse complement strand
GTTTTTATTATGTTTGTTTTTAACTGTTTTATGTATTTGGGTTCTCCCGTGTTGGGTGCATAAATATTCACAATTGTTACATCTTGTTGGATTGTCTGCTTTATTATCATGTAGTGTCCTTCTTTGTCTCTTGTTACAGTCTTTCTTTTAAATATGAATATTGCTACCTGGGCTTTCTTGTGACATCCATTTGCATGATGAATCTTTCTACAGGTCATGGGG
>NW_027933837.1:0-222 GCF_054177405.1 Leptonychotes weddellii | reverse complement strand
TTTGGTTGCTTTTGAGAAAAGCAACATCGGGAATTGTGATGTACTGGTCAAGTTCAAATCTGCCCAAAGTTACATCAGTCCGGATACGAAGGACTGGCAAGTAAGGTGAGGGCCAACTGAAAAGGGAGATTTTACCTTTGACTCCCCCTAAGAGGAGTTGGAAGGCCCAGCGAACCGGAAAGCAGAGAAGCTGTTCAGCGCCAAGCAGCCTGGCTGTGATTT
>NW_027933836.1:0-222 GCF_054177405.1 Leptonychotes weddellii | reverse complement strand
TTTTTTTAAATTTTTTATTTATTATTTGAGAGAGCGAGAGAGAGAAAGCACCAGCAGGGGGCAGCACGGGAGAGGGACAGGCAGGTTCCCCACTGAGCAGGGAGCCTGAAATGGGGCTCAATCTCACAACCCTGAGATCATGACCTGAACTGAAGTCAAGCATTGGACTCTTGACAGACTGAGCCACCCAGGCGCCCCGACCCCCCCACCATGCCATTTTAT
>NW_027933835.1:0-222 GCF_054177405.1 Leptonychotes weddellii | reverse complement strand
TGAGGAGGTGGGCCCCCCGCGTAGGCTCAGTGCCCTGATAAAACCCCGCAGAGCTCCCTCCTGGCTTCGGACGTGTGAGGACGCAAGCAGGACGGAACAGGACCCTCACTGGCACCCTGATCTCGAACGTCCGGCATCCCGAACTGTGAAAAGTAAATCTCCGTTGGTTATCAGCCGCCCAGCCTCTGGCACGTTGTGTTGGTCCCACCCCCCGCCCCCACG
>NW_027933834.1:0-222 GCF_054177405.1 Leptonychotes weddellii | reverse complement strand
TCTAAGCAAGAAATACACTAATCGCTGCTATTCTGCTAACTTAAAAATATCTGGATATCATGGTATGATGAATCTCAATCAAATAGAAGAGATTATTAAGTGCTATTTGTGTCATGCCCCCCCACACACTCATAAATTTGGTCAATTCATGCTGTTTACTTATTTTCCTTATTTGTTAACAGAACATCACATGACATTGTGACATATAGCAATCGCTATATT
>NW_027933833.1:0-222 GCF_054177405.1 Leptonychotes weddellii | reverse complement strand
CGCCTGGGTGGCTCAGTCGGTTAAGCGACTGCCTTCGGCTCAGGTCATGATCCTGGAGTCCCGGGATCGAGTCCCGCATCGGGCTCCCAGCTCGGCAGGGAGTCTGCTTCTCCCTCTGACCCTCCTCCCTCTCATGTTCTCTGTCTCTCATTCTCTCTCTCTCAAATAAATAAATAAAATCTTTAAAAAAAAAAAAATGTACCATGCAGTGGTTTTTAGTGT
>NW_027933832.1:0-222 GCF_054177405.1 Leptonychotes weddellii | reverse complement strand
TGAGGAGGTGGGCCCCCCGCGTGGGCTCAGTGCCCTGATAAAACCCCGCAGAGCTCCCTCCTGGCTTCGGACGTGTGAGGACGCAAGCAGGACGGAACAGGACCCTCACTGGCACCCTGATCTCGAACGTCCGGCATCCCGAACTGTGAAAAGTAAATCTCCGTTGGTTATCAGCCGCCCAGCCTCTGGCACGTTGTGTTGGTCCCACCCCCCGCCCCCACG
>NW_027933831.1:0-222 GCF_054177405.1 Leptonychotes weddellii | reverse complement strand
CTCTCCTTTTCTCTTATTTCACTCTCTGCCTGGAATGCATTCTCCCCTCTGCTCCACACAACTCTTAATCCATTTATCTAATAATTACCTTTTTAATTTATTTTTATTTTATTTTTTTAAAGATTTTATTTATTTATTTATTTATTTATTTGATAGAGAGGTGAGAGAGAGCATGAGTGTGGGGAGGAGCAGAGGGAGAAGCAGACTCCCCACTAAGCAAGG
>NW_027933830.1:0-1306 GCF_054177405.1 Leptonychotes weddellii | reverse complement strand
ACAGTTAGATGTTCTTTCCACACCACGGGCCGCCTTCAAGAAATCAAAGTAAAACTGCCTGACTTCTGAAGGCAAGGTGTCCCTTTCCTCTGCAAGGAGGTCCTTGCCTGGGCTCTAGAGGAGAGTGGCTCACCCTCGCCTACGGTCTCGGGGCTGTCCCAGCTCCGGGACAGGTCACCTCCGGGTGACGCACCGGGCAAACAGCAAGACCCTCGGACGGCTTCCAGCTCAGCGTGGAAGAAAAACACGCTATTCCTCTTCTGTCGCGTTGTCTCTCCTGTCGGGCTCCCCCAGAGCATCGGTGGGACTCCCACTCCGCTCCCCGCGCCCCCGGTCCGTTCCGGTCTGTGCGCGGGCACGTGCGCGAGCACGCGCGTATGGGTGGCGGGGTGTGCACACATAGGTTGGTGACCTCCTGCACTGCGGCCACCAGGCCCTTCCTTCCCCTCATGGAAGGGCTTACAAATTCTGACTCCAACAGGAAGCCTGCCCCTGCCAGGCCGCCCTGACAAGCCTTTCCGATTTTACTCCAACGTTGTTTTACCACCAGACTGTGAGCCCGTTCAACTTCCAGAATAAACAACGGTCCTCATGCCCCATAACGAAAGGTGGGAGCAGTCAAACTGTGGGTGACAGAGCCAGAGTAACAGGTCAAGATGCAAAGGTCTCAAATTTAGATGTGCGTGTGCACGTGTGTGCAATGTCCATGTATATGATATATAAATTGTGCATAATAAAATGTATCCTATTATTAAAATATAATGATAAATAATATATGAATATATCAATACAGATAATATATGAATATGTGTAATATATAATATAAATCCATAATATATATTGTATATAGTTACATATAATATATAATTATAGTTCTATAATATACTATACTATGTATGTTACAGGTACAGACATTTTATATATATGTGTGTATATAATTCATATATACAAATACATATACATACATCATTTGAAATTTTAACTGAGATCTTCTGTCTTTTACATTGTTACTCTGGTAACACCCTGACAATTATAAACTGTAAATACAGTAACATTCTGCATAATATGAGATGTGAGTTGCACAGGGGAAGGGTCCCATCTCTGTGATTTCTACAGCTCACTGGGTTATCAACAGATGCTGCTTTGTCATTCTTGGCCATTTTAGGTGGGGTGAATTGAAAGTAGCTGAACTATAAGAAATTGCCTTGTTTAAAAAAGATCATGTATCAGGTACACCGGAGAATAAATCAATCTGCTTAAGGGGATGTACACAATTTAGGAATACCTGCCCCTCTGCCCTGTATCT
>NW_027933829.1:0-12643 GCF_054177405.1 Leptonychotes weddellii | reverse complement strand
TGTACTAAGCACTAGCTTTGCCTAGTGGCTGATATTCCCATTGTATCTCTCCTCCATATTAAAAGTATATTATCTCCCTAAGATGTGGAAACTCAGTGTGTTAGGTGGGGCTCCTTAGAAACAGAGTCTGGGGGGAAGGAAAGAAAGAAAGAAATACACTCTGGGAGGATGATTCAGGGGCAAGTGATCTGTTAAATATCCCCAGGATAAATCAGTAAGGGAGAAGCAGGACTGGGGAGAGAGAGAAGCTAAGCCAAGGCTTGATTTCTGGCAAATCCGCATGGAGAATAAGAATAAGTCTGATCCCACAGGGAACCCTAGAATGTAAATCATATACCTCAGAGTTTGTCTCAATTCAAGGCAAAGAAGCTGGGCTTTTGTACTCCTGCACAAGTCAGTTGTTGCAAAGAGCAGCCCTGGGCAAGTAAATCCCAGGCATTTCTACCCCTCTGAGAATTGGAGTGAAGCCATTTCAATTGTCCTAGAGTGTCCTTCAAAAACACTCACAAGATCAGGTCAGAGAAGAAAAAGCACCAAGGGGAAGGTATGTGAAAGAGATCCAAGGGGATCTGTGTGGAGCATGACAGTGTCTGCTACACACATAAAGTTTTTCCTAGCCATCAAAGGTTTAGTGCAAAATAGGCAGGTTAGCCTTAGAAAAGAAAAGGATCCAGGAGGAAGAATGCAGATGACAGGAAAGTTAAGGGACAAGAAGGGAGGAGGTGCTCCTGAGGAAGAGGAGATGGGGCTCTGTGAAGTGGTCTGCAGTCAAAACACTTGAGAGCTGAAGGAGAGGATATGGAAGGACATGGAGATATCCCCACATACAACACAAACATCCATGGAAACAGCTATTGAGCAGTGCAAGGGAGGGAGAAAATAAAGAGTAGACAGAAGGGCAGCAGATCAAGATGGGGTTCTACTCCTGGTCCGCCATGAACTCTCTGTGACTTTGGACAAGCCATTTTCCCTCTCTTCATCTTAGCTTCCTCCTTTGTAAAATGAGGGTTAACCAGATTAGGACTTTCCAATGCCTATTACAAGGAGCACCAGGGTTTCATGAGCTATTAATAGCTGTTCATGGAAAAGAGTTCTGAAGACATAAAATTTAGGGAATACTCCTGGAAATCCACATTAGCATAGTAAAAGTCCTGCCTTGAAGAAATTGGTTTAACCGTTTCAAGTTATTGTTTATTTACTTGACCACAGGACTCTTTTGGGTCCAAATATCTAGAATCTTCTCTCAGGACACTAATGTTTGGGAAACTGAGGGTCTTTCTTGCTCTAGTATTGAGTCCATTTCAACTGAACAACTTTTGCACTGAAAAATTAGATGAAATAAAAATATGTGACAGAGGGGCGCCTGGGTGGCTCAGTTGGTTAAGCGACTGCCTTCGGCTCAGGTCATGATCCTGGAGTCCCGGGATCGAGTCCCGCATCGGGCTCCCTGCTCGGCGGGGAGTCTGCTTCTCCCTCTGATCCTCCCCCTCTCATGCTCTCTGTCTCCCATTCTTTCTCTCAGATAAATAAATTAAAAATCTTTAAAATAAATAAATAAATAAATAAATAAATAAATAAATAAATAAAAATATGTGACAGAGATTCATAACTATCAAAAGGCAGCAAGAAACTCAGTGACAACATTTACAGCTACCAGGTATCCAAGAAATTAACCCTTGCCAATCACTCCAGCAAACACTTTATAAATACTGTTTGATTTGATTTCTATAGGGACCTTGATAAATATTTCCCAGATGATATAACTGAAGCTCAGATAGGTTAATAATATGCCTTGGTCTCACAGTAAGTTTTAAAGCCAGAAGCCATACCTTAGCAGCCTAATAATATGCCTTGGTCTTCATCATTACCCCAATTCTGTGGGCCTTTGTTTCTCATCCTTCTCAAGCCACTCTTCATGTGTTAGACCCTTTGTCTTTTTGTCACGTCACCTTTGATACATCATCCATAAAATGGGGATAACATTACTGGTCATCATGTATATCTGGAAACTCACAAAATCATTATAAAATGTTTTTAAATAAAAACAGCGTTTTAGAGGGGAGGAGGGAGGGGGGATTGGTTAGCCCGGTGATGGGTATTAAGGAGGGCATGTACTGCATGGAGCACTGGGTGTTATACGAAAACAATGGATCGTAGATCACTACATCAAAAACTAATAATGTATTGTATGGTGACTAACATAACATAATAAAATAAAAAAAAAAGGGAAGCTAAGGAAGAAAACAAAACAAAACAAAAAAAGGACTCTAAAACGTTATCACCCTGCTAGAGTAGTGATTTGAAGTTGATGTTAAACACAAAAAAATAAAATTCCATATTTAGCTGTATGACTTTTGAGAAAACTGTTTCAATGAATCAATGAGGGGAATTATGTCAGCATTATAAGGGAGAGACATGATGAGTAAGCAATGACCTTGTTTGGGGTTAAAGTCAGAGCTAATTTTGCTGAGGTTCTGTTATGCTTTTCTTTCTGTCACCTTCTACTAGACTACCTTGTACCAAGATCTAAGAGACATTTCCCTGCCACTGTTTGTATTATTCTAGAAATGCCCTTTGCTACTCCTCCACCTACCCAGGTTTTAAGACCCTATTTAGGTCTTGACTCCTCTGTGATGTTCACACTGCAGGTCACACTCTCTCCTGTGTAACCTTGTAGTCTAGTAGAAGGTGACGGAAAGAAAAGGGTGAGAGAAAGCATAACAGAACCTCAGCAAAATTAGCTCTGACTTTAACCCCAAACAAGGTCATTGCTTACTCATCAGGTCACTGTAAGTGCCTGTCTGAGTTTGTTCAGGCTGCTATTACAAAAATACCATAGTCTGGGTAGCTTAAACAACAAATATTTGTTTCTCACAGTTCTGGAGGCTGAGAAGTCCAAAGTCAAGGTGCCAGCAGATTTGGTGTCTGGTGAGACCCCACTTCCTAGTCCATAGATAGCTATCTTCTTGCAGCATCTTCACTTGGCATGGGGTGAGAGAGTTCTGTGAGGTCTCCTAATATGGGCACTGAACCTGTTCATGAGGGTTCTAAGCTCATGAACTAATCATCTACCAAAGTCCCATCTTCAAATACCATCACAGTGGGGATTAGATTTCAACATATGAATTTGGGGTGACACCTACATTCACCTACAGCAGTGCCTCAAAGGGGAGAAGTATGCATTACATGTGTCTTGTATCCCGCACAGCCCTGGACACTATTCCAGAACTGAATGTCATAAAACCAAAATTTAAGTAATTTTTGTTTTTGTCTCCTTGAGGGCAGGGATATGTCTGTTTCGCCAGTTTAACCTCAGAACCTAGCACAGTCTCTAGGATGCAATGAATTATTTTAAGAAAAATTGTTGGTTAAGTGAAAGATTAATTAAGTGGGAGATACTCAGCTAATAATAATAATAGCAACAGTGACAACATTCATCAAGTATTTGCCATATGGCAGGATTCTATTTATATAATATATATAACACCTGTGTTATATTTATAGTCTCATCTGAGCCTCACAACAAACTGTGATGCTGGTGCTGTAATTTAGCCTCCCTTTAGAGATGGGGAAACTGATGCACAGACAGGTTGAATGACTGGCCCAAGGTCTCATAGCAATCAAGGATGTAAGCCCAGTCAGTCTAATTCCATGATCCACGCTCTTAATGATGAAGAATATTTGAACATTCTGACACACCTTTATAATTTCCCTGAAGATGGAAACTATCCAGAAACAAACTCAGATTTTTCAAGTGATCTAAGGCACAAAATACAGGACTAAACTCTCATAAACTGGCCCTCGATGCAGTTGCTGGGTCAATATGCTGCCTTATGACACACTGATGGGCAAAAGACAATGAAGGAAATTAAGAAAGTCACCACACCTCTGGAGAAGCAGGCAAGCAGAATGTGATGCCGATACTCCATGGTGCTTCTGCCAGGAGGGCGATCCACTTATTCATTCACTCAACAAACCTTTCTTGAGTATGCATGTGGGAAATACATGAGTTAGAAATACCCTAATGAATAAGACAGTCAAGGTGCTTTCTCTCATGAGCTTCCATTCTGCTGGGAGAAACCAAGCATAATCCAGTAAACCAACCAAGATAATATAAGACAGTGACAAATGTTGGGAGAGCAATAAAATCGGGATGGGGTGAGGTGGAAGCTACTCTCGAAAGAGAGGGCAAAGAAACCCTTTCCAAGCAGAGACTTGAATGAATTAGAGAATATATATATATCCATGCAAAAATCTGAGGGAAGTTATATGATCGGTTTTGGTTTAAAAAAAAAAAATCATTGCAGCTGTTATGTGGAGGAGGAACTGTTATTGGACAAGAATGGAAATAGACCAATTAAAAAGCTTTCTTCAAAGACCAGGGGAGATGGTCATGGCTTATTCTTGAGTGGCAGCAGTGGAGATGATGAGGAGTAGAAGACAGAGGAGGCACTGGAGAGGGAAGGAAAGGAGTCACCTTGTGTGCAGCCCTGGGAGCTGCCTTAGAAGGAGAGAGTTATGGGATCCCAAAACTACCTTTTTAATCTTTGTCTTCTTCCCTTAACCTGCCTGTCTGCCCATTTCAGGAAATACTCAAGTTCATCAATATTAAGAGTCAATATCCAAATGCATCAATATCATAAAAGACCTTGAATTCTTCTAGTCCCAACACTATCCTTTCTAGACCCCAAGTCCAAATTCCTCTTGGACAGAGGTCAACCGATTTTTCCTATAAATGACCAGATAGTAAGTATTTTCAGCTTTGCCTCATGGCCTCAGAGCCTCATGGTCTCTGTCAAAACCACTCAATTTGTACAGTGCAAAAGCAGCCACAGATAATAAGTAAACAAATGGGAGTGGCTATGTTCCAATAAAAAATGTTATAAACAATGAGATTTTGATTTCATATAATTTTCCCATGCCACAAAATATTCTTCTTCTTTTGATTTTTTTTCAACCATCTAATGTAAAATGTAAAAAGCCATTCTCAGCTCATAGGACCTGCAGTATTTGGCCCAAAGGCCATATACTCAAAGCCAAATCCCTGCTCGAAGAGGATGTTGGCTAGAAGAACAGGATCTCTAACAACCCCTCCTCATTTAGCTTCTTATATGGCATCACTCCTATGGGCTCAATATATGTCATACTGCATATATTACAGATAAACATAAGCCAGATTTTTTATTCCCCTCCATGGAGTTCCCCTGGGGCCTCAAGGGTCTAATAGCCAGAGTGAGCACATTTTGCCAACAATCCCCACTTTCCATAATGGAATTTAATTATTTGGCCTGAAAAGCATTTAAGCTTCACTATACAGAAAAAGTCAAATAAATAAATAATAAAGGGGCACATTTTGATAGCACCTGCCTCAAAGATCTTAAAGGTACTGTCATGCCTGCTTTAATATTTTATGATGTAGAAATCTGACTGTTACCAGGTCATAAAAATATACTGCTTTTTATACCAGGTCAAAATCTAGGGCCAGTAGTCCTGTTTCGTGGCAGGATGCAGAGAGTCAGTCAGAAAAAAGGATAGTGTTACCTTTTTTGAAATCTGAAGAGAGCTATTTAAAGATGATGGACCAGATAAATGCATATTGGGTTGTTTTGTTTTGTTTTGCTTTTCTCTCTCTCTCCTGCATCTCAGAACAGAAGGTTTCAGAGTCTGCCGGCAGCTGGTGCAACATTCATTATTTACCACTGAAAAGCCAAGAATCTCAGCCTCTGACCCTCCATTGTTGCTTAGGCATATTCTGGGAAGAGCCGAGGGGCAGGCAGGTGTTTCCTGGAGCCAGTAACACATGGTTTCTATGCAAATACTCCAAATCTTCAAGTTGAAAGTGACACTAGCAATGATCTACCCCAGCATCCTACATCCTGGAAGAAAGACTCGCAGCATCACTGACTGAGGATGATACCATCACGGGGCAGGGAGTTTATCTGCTCCCCGGATAGCCTTAGTCATCACTGGAGACAGAACTGGTTGTTATTTAATTTTCACAACAATCCCAGAAAATAGGAACTATTTTAATGTCTGCTTTAAAGAAAAGGAAACTGAGATTGTCTAACTTGCTCAAAAATAACACAGTGAGTAAGTGGCGGAGCTGGAGTTTGAACCCCAGTCTTTCTAGCTCCTCAAGGAGATTGCTACCAGCCTTATCATCATCCTCACCTCCCACCTCTCAAAACTCTTTGGTGTAACAAAGTCCTCCTTAATACAAGAGCTGCCCAGAGTTCCTACCTAAGAAAAATGACAATTTCCAAGACAGAGATGAAAAAGAAAATGAGAGAGAGGGAGAGAAGTAACAATTCTACAGCTGGAGGTAGGTACTAACAAAGCTAATAACTGATGTACAAGCAAACAAATGCAGAGAAAGGTTTCTGGCACTATAAAACAGAGATTAATTAATACTAGATTACAATGGAATTCCTATAGAATTACACTTGATCCAGACCCCAGAATAACAAAGGAATTCAACATGATTAATGCTTTGAATAGCAAGAAACATCAGAATGATTTACCTCTTATTACTAAAAAGGGCTGCCAGATTGCTTAAAAAAGCTCTGGCTGGCCCAGGATATTGCTATCTCCAGTGCAATCAGCAATCAGAGTTTACTCATTTGACCAGGAGCACCAATTCTTTGCCAGCTCTGCTTCGTTTTACAGATCTGTTTTTCTCCCTTCCTCCCCCTCACCCCATCCCTTCTCCCAGTTTGGAGGAATTCTGAAATCCCCAAAAAGCTCAGCTGGGTGTTGGGAAGAACCAGGTACAGGCAATGGACGGCGCGAGCAAAGCCAGCCTGGACACGAGTACCAGCTGTTCCGCCAGCTCTGAAGGGGCTACTTTATCTTCTCGTTTCTCCTGTTCGGAAAAATCTCTGCTGGTGAGTCATTTGTGGCCATAGGTGTTTAAAGCATTTATATGAGGAGAAAGACAGATTGATGCCTTTAGCACAGCCTGCCTGCTCTGGTCTGAAGAGAGGTCAGGAGGATGACAAGAATACTAAAGCTTAAGACGACAGAGTCGGCGCCAACATGCATTTAAGCAGAGACGAAGAGTCCAGAATTCCTGGACATCATAAAGAATCTATTATCATTGTGGTCACTTTCAGCAAGACTGATTTCATTACCATCTGTCTTCATCCACCACTGCTTAGTGAATAAATATTAAATATGGAACTTTTCCTGGACTCAAGTCACTGAGGCCGAGAAGAAAGCAGTTATGTAACCATGTGATCTCTGCACACCTCATAGCTAGAAGGAGAACAGATGAGGCAAGGGGGCTTGGGGGGGGCACCTGGGGAGGGGAAACACTGTAGAGTGAGATAAGATCATTAGCTCTACTGAGTCGAAAATAAGGGTTCAGTTCTCGGTTGAGTAATAATTCTCTTTTCAAGGTGGGCAATATTTAAGCAATCATCTCTTGAAAATTGGTCATTACCACCAGCTAATAACTGATTTGTTAGTTAATAGCCCAAGGTGAAGCCAAGGGCAGCAAATGCTCTGGCATACCATTCTCTGATGGCAGGATTAACAGATTTCAAGGGCATTATTGCTATTATGAACCATGTTCATTGATTTATAACAACACTAATATGTCTTATTTAAAAAGTGGGTGCAATGTCCTGGAAAAATTCATCATTGTCTGGTGCTTTGAAGTCGAATAGCCACTATAGCATGTCCAAGAGAGACACCCTCTGGTCCAGTTCTGGGCATCATCAAGGTCTAGGCTGGCCCTGGGTATTTTGCACAATGTGGGATTAGAGAATCCAGAGCAACATCATTCAGAAGGGCCCAGGCTATAGCTCTAATTAAAAAAATGTCAGTTCTTCCCCTAAACATGTCCTAATTGTGTATTTTTATTAAACCTACCACTATAATGTCTAGAAGGATAAACAGTAAGATTTTATAAGGGACACCTCTGAAGAGTGGGATTGGCGTGAGAGAAGAGCAATACTCATTCATTTTTTACTTTAGAATTGGTTTCTTTTTTGAATTTTTAATAAAGTTGGCTCAAAAAAAAAAATCTTGAAGTCAAAGCTTTCCTAGGGAGCCTGGAATCATGTCTCCTTCACTTCTTATGAAAGTCCTTTTCCCCCTTCTTCCTTGAGGGCACAACTCAAATTGTATGCTTCAAAGAAGGTAGGACCCCTCCAAATTAATTAAGAGTAAATCTTAATTAATCTAAGCTAATCATGGTAATTCCAATTCTCTTCCAGTGAATGGTTTAAGAGTGGGCCTGTAACCCAGTTCAATCCAATAAGATTAAGGAGAGATTAGTAGAGAGATTTCTGAGAAAGGTTTTCTTGCCCCTAAAATCAAATGTGCAAGAAGACAGAAGCCCATTTTTTCCACTGTCAGCTTAGCTGGTGAGGACATGATGCCTGGAACTGCTACAGCTTTATTGCAGTCAAGAAAAGATGTCAATCCAAGGACAAAAGCAAATATGCTAAGGATGGCAGAGCAGAAAGATGGAAATAACTGAGGAATTTCACCTGGTTGAGCCTCCAAATGAACCAACCCTGCAACTGCCCTATCTTCGAACTTATTTGACACAATAAAAATGTCCAGATTATTTATACCATTTCTCATAGGGTTCTTTTTATTTACAGCCAACAACACCCAATCTGATACACTCCTGTAACCTGCCTCAAGAGATATAAGTAAGACTCACAGAGAAGAAAGTGTGGTCAGCATCACGACATATGCTGAGGATGTAGGATTTAGAAAACCCAAGAAACTTTAAGTGAGTTCCATACAACTGAATGATTCCTGTACCCTAAAAATTAGGTTGGGTCTTTTCCATGGCAAACACAAAATGAATATGTACATTAGCCAGGAAAATTAACACTTACCTATGCCAAAGCCCTCAAAAAAATCAGAGTGCTAATGGAAATCAACTGGGATACCCAGTGAAAATCAATCCATACGTGACAAAGTTAGAGGACTTTACCTCTAAGCCAGGGGTACTGGGAAAAAGAAACATGGTGTCAAGGCAGGTCTTAGAGTCAGGCCTGGAAGTGGCATACAACACTGCAATCCACAAGCTAGTGGCCACAACTGTCATGCCCACCTAACTGCAGAGGAGGCTAGGAAACATAGTTTAGCTACGTATACGGTGACAAAGTAACAGTGAGCAGTAACTGCCACACCTCAAAACCCAGAGAGCTAAGAGCTGTGCAACTCACTCCACATAGGCCAGTGACTGACCCATGGCTACTGCAGACTACATCTGACCAGACTCAAGTCTTTTCTAAGAGCTTCCTCTCTGGGTTTCAGTCTGTGAGACTTGACAAAGATTTTTGCTTGAGCAAACTTTAGTCAGTCTAGCTGAACATTCTCCTAGACCCATCTGTGCACTTCCTTGTAAAATCTAGTTTTAGCAAGAACCCTGCAAAGTCAGCTTAACCAGAATCCTCCACCTGGATATCTGATCAGGTTCCTCATCCCCCACCATCCCCCAGGTGATGTCTGATCCCCCTGGCCTATCTTCAGCAAGAATCCTGTTAGGTTGGTTTAGCCAGAACTCCCCATTATACCTGATATTTTTTCTAGTAATTTTCCATCCACTGATCCCCACCTTGCTCCTTGGCTTTAAATTCCCACTGGCCTGTGCTGTATTCAGAGCTGAACCCAATGTAAAATCCACTGTAAAATCCCATTGCAGTGGTCCCTATACCTATTGCAGTGGTCCTGAATAAAGTCTGCCTTACCATTCTAACAAGTGTCATTGAATATTTTTTCCTTAACAGACTAAAAGCATGACCCTTGGGGAGACAAAGGCTGGAGAGTTGGATACTCTCAGACATGATGAATTTTTCTGAAAAAATTATCTTCAGTTTGTGAAAAATTATACACCTTCCAGGATCTTTCACCTTTCCAGAAAAACTGATTTTTCCCCTTTAGGAATTTTCTGTTCCATTTCCCAAAAAAATATATCCATGAATATATAAAGGAAAAACTCCATACTGAATTTAAATAGCTTTCTTTAATGTGAACCCACAGCATTTCCTTTTGGTTGTCCACTCCATGGACAAAAATAGTCAGAGAAGTCCTAACCCAAAGATTGCAAAGACTCTTTGATTTAGAGATAATTTCATCAAGGTATTCACCACTCACAGTCCCAAGTCCATCCACTTCATCCTCAGAAAACCTTCCCAAAGTACCTGGAAGGAAATTCACTGCTTTCAATTAGACACCAATGAGGTGATGTCTGGCTTGTATTCAATAGGATGATTATTAATTCAATATCAAATTATTAATTTATGCCAGAAACTAAAGTATGGATGCTGTCATATTACAGCATGAATAATAGAGGAGAACCAGACCTCGGACCACACTTTGAGAATCTCTAATATAATTGATTGTCATTCCAAACTGGTCCCCTCTGGGCAGAACCACATGACCAGTTTGCCCTCTCAATCTAAGCAGCACAGATTGAAAGGGACTTCTATTTTGTGAATGATCAACCTCACTAAAGATGGCAATTTTTTTTAAGATTTATTTATTTGAGAGAGAGGGAGCACGGTGAGGGGGGCACGGTGCGGGGGGGCGAGCAGGAGAGGGAGAAAGAAACTCTAAGCAGGCTCCACGCTGACCCGGAGCCAAAGGAGGGGCTTGATCTCAAGACCCTAAGATCACAACCTCAGCCGAAACCAAGAGTCGAATGCTTAACCTACTGCACCACCCAGGCACCCCTCAAAGATGATATTTCTAACATTGAAGATATAAGCAAATGTTGACTAGTGAAAATGTTACAAACAAAAACTTTTCTTTGCTTTAAGATGAGTCTTTTTATCCCATAAGTTATTTATCCTTATAATCTCTAGATTTATTGAGTTCTTACCATTTGCCACAAAGAGTTCTAGAAGGCTTTACATGTTTTATTCAGTTTACTTCTCAAAATAATCCAATGAGGTACGTACCATCCCTGTCTTTAGCAGATGAGGACAGTGATGAATTTATCCATTTGTATCCAATACTACAGGTATTTATCCATTTGTATCTTATACTACAGGTTTTAAAAATACTTTTACTTGCCTTATGTCATTTGATACTTATTAACAACAAAGGAGGTAGGCAGAGTGTGTCACATATTTCCCTTTAGAGATGAAAAAACTGATGCTAAAGGAAGTTAGGTAACTTGATCAACATCTCTGAGGAAATGTTGGGGTTGGGACTCAAATCTAGATCTTCTGACTCCCAATCTCATTGGCTCTACATCAGGCTACTCTATTTTTTTTTATTATGTTATGTTAATCAGCATACATTACATCATTAGTTTTGATGTAGTGTTTCATGATTCATTGTTTGGGTATAACACCCAGTGCTCCATTCAATTCAGTACATGCCCTCTTTAATACCCATCACCAGGCTAACCCATCCCCCCACCCCCTCCCCTCTAGAACTCTCAGTTTGTTTCTCAGAGTCCATAGTCTCTCATTATCAGGCTACTCTATTTTTAAAAGCACCCACAGTGGGGCACCTGCATGACACAGTCTGTTAAGTGTCAGACTCTTGATTTCGGCTAAGGTTATGATCTCAGGGTCATAAAATCGAGTCCCACATCAGGCTCAATGCTTAGCAGGGAGTCTGCTTGAGATTCTCTCTCCCTCTCCCTCTGCCCCTCTGCCCCTGCACACTCTCTCTCTCTCAAATAAATAAATAAATCTTTAAAAAAAATTCACCTGCCATTTCATTTTAAGAGAGTGGACTGAACCAAAAAACTAACTTTGGAGCGTATCTTCATACTCTTTAATAGAGTCAACCCAAAGTAACATGAAAAGAAAAGATAAATGATACAAAATGCTGTCTGAACAGTGGTGTTGAAAGAGTCTTTCCTCTGGTGGGGGGAAGAGAATGTTTGTAGGAGAATCAGCTCTATTATGTCCACCTATGAGAACATATAAATTGGACCAAAGAACCCACAAGCATTGAGTCAAGAGCAAACTCAGCAAAAAATTTCAAGGCCCAAAGCTATGAAATACTGAACAAAGCCCCCCTCCTCCAGGAAGCCCTTCCCAACCCCCTCATCTCACAATGATTCTTCCTCCTTGTGAATGTGTATTTCTCTCATAGTCTATATCACACAATGTAGTGCCTGATGATATCTGGGATTGACTATCTTCTATGTATTATAAATACATATCTAGCCATTTGACTTCTAGAAACTAGAGACCACGTCTCCCTTTTACTTTTGTATCCACCAAAAGATGAGCACCATTCTGGGTCCAGATGAATAATTACTAAAACTTGAAAAATATTTCTAATGATAATAACCATTCCACTAAAATACTAATATTGTATGATAAAACTAACCATTTATGAGCGTATCACTTTGTACTGAGACTTCATTCTGTGACGTTTTATTCCAGTGTACATAATTTGAACCATGTCAAATATTACGCATCCAGAGCTACACAATAAAGAGGCATGTTTAAGACAGTTTCCCCACATTCACACAGATAGTATCATTTAAAACCTACTACTAAGTTTTGAAATCCCAGCAATGAAAAGATAGATATGGCTGGTTAAATATTTGGTATTTATACACAGAGTATGTAAATCAATGATAATAAAGATACATTGTAGATATTCCCACCCAGCAATTTTAATGAAAACAAGCCTTTAAAAAAAAAAAAAA
>NW_027933828.1:0-222 GCF_054177405.1 Leptonychotes weddellii | reverse complement strand
TTTTTTAAAATTTTTTATTTATCATTTGAGAGAGCGAGAGAGAGAAAGCACCAGCAGGGGGCAGCACGGGAGAGGGACAGGCAGGTTCCCCACTGAGCAGGGAGCCTGAAATGGGGCTCAATCTCACAACCCTGAGATCATGACCTGAACTGAAGTCAAGCATTGGACTCTTGACAGACTGAGCCACCCAGGCGCCCCGACCCCCCCACCATGCCATTTTAT
>NW_027933827.1:0-222 GCF_054177405.1 Leptonychotes weddellii | reverse complement strand
GGTGTGAAAATATTCACATAGCATTCATTCATTCAAACAGCAACACCTGAGTGCATCCAAACTCTACTAGGAACTGGGGATAAAAGACCTGGAATACAGCCATGCAGAGAGGCAGGCTCAAACAGATACACCACAATACCACAAGGTGAATTCTAAGCTAGAAATGTTTAAAATAAAGGTGCTGTCAAAGTTCAGAGGAAGAAAGGCTATCTGAAGACTGAG
>NW_027933826.1:0-222 GCF_054177405.1 Leptonychotes weddellii | reverse complement strand
TTTGGTTGCTTTTGAGAAAAGCGACATCGGGAATTGTGATGTACTGGTCAAGTTCAAATCTGCCCAAAGTTACATCAGTCCGGATACGAAGGACTGGCAAGTAAGGTGAGGGCCAACTGAAAAGGGAGATTTTACCTTTGACTCCCCCTAAGAGGAGTTGGAAGGCCCAGCGAACCGGAAAGCAGAGAAGCTGTTCAGCGCCAAGCAGCCTGGCTGTGATTT
>NW_027933825.1:0-222 GCF_054177405.1 Leptonychotes weddellii | reverse complement strand
TTTGCAATTAAGGTTATACTTTATTTTTCCCCAGCAGACAAGATGCTATATTATGCAGGGAAGTGGTTTTAAGTCTTTGGAGCTACTTGCTTTCCATGTGGATGAGTATAGATGAATAGTGTTGCCTGACTTCTCTGTAGTGATTGTTAGTAAGGATTAATCTTTGGTTTATTGCTCTTGTCATATTTGAGACATTCTGATACAATTAGGTCACTCTTCTCT
>NW_027933824.1:0-222 GCF_054177405.1 Leptonychotes weddellii | reverse complement strand
TCTAATATGCATTCCATTCTCCTCTTAAATATTGTTTGAATAGGTCCATTGTTCTAGGACCTTATGATACCTCCGTGAGTAATGCAGGACAAGGACACGGCCCCGTGGGACTTGACGTCTGAGGTGGATTTAGCCAAACAAACATTTAGTGAGCATGTTTCACAGAAGGAAGTCATTAGAGGGAGCGAGGACAGCACATCTGAGGAATGGCAAAACAGGCAT
>NW_027933823.1:0-222 GCF_054177405.1 Leptonychotes weddellii | reverse complement strand
TCTAAGCAAGAAATACATTAATTGCTGCTATTCTGCTAACTTAAAAATATCTGGATATCATGGTATGATGAATCTCAATCAAATAGAAGAGATTATTAAGTGCTATTTGTGTCATGCCCCCCCACACACTCATAAATTTGGTCAATTCATGCTGTTTACTTATTTTCCTTATTTGTTAACAGAACATCACATGACATTGTGACATATAGCAATCGCTATATT
>NW_027933822.1:0-222 GCF_054177405.1 Leptonychotes weddellii | reverse complement strand
TCTAGACTTGGAGGAGTCAAGTTGCCACCTTTGTTCGGGGACCAAGCCATGTCTTGGCTCCTTTTGGTGCACATACCTGATGGTCTTTTGGAGATCCTGGGAAATAGAGCATGGGGACCTTCTGGGAGGCAGAAGTTCCAGAATGACTCTGTTCAGTCTCTAGAGGATGAAGGACAGTCAGTGGTACAATGACAGGGCCTCCACCCCCGCTTGCCCTGGGCC
>NW_027933821.1:0-222 GCF_054177405.1 Leptonychotes weddellii | reverse complement strand
AGGTCATGATCCCGGAGTCCCGGGATCGAGTCCCGCATCGGGCTCCCTGCTTGGCGGAGAGTCTGCTTCTCCCTCTGACCCTCCCCCCTCTCATGTGCTCTCTCTCTCTCATTCTCTCTGTCTCAAATAAATAAATAAAATCTTTAAAAAAATAAAAAATAAAAAATAAAAAAAAATAAAAATAAAAATAAAAAAAAATAAAAAAACTCACCATGTGTAGGT
>NW_027933820.1:0-222 GCF_054177405.1 Leptonychotes weddellii | reverse complement strand
GATTATAGTCTCTACCCCACCCCGTTTTTTTATTGTTTTGGATCATCTGGGCTTTGCATATTTGTGCTAGCTTCCGACCACTTTGGATTTTTTTATGGGGCATTTTGCTTGGGTCATGGTTGATATTTTGGACTCTGTCCAAAATATCTGTCTCACCCATCTTTCACTGGAAAGAATGACTAGGAGGAACTCACAACAACAAAAAAAAGATCCAGAGGCAAT
>NW_027933819.1:0-222 GCF_054177405.1 Leptonychotes weddellii | reverse complement strand
CGCCAGGGGCGCGGGGGGCTGCCAGGGGCACTGCCCGCGAGGGCTGGAGCCGCCTGCCTGGGGAGCTTCCCCAGGCCCACGGCGCGGACCGCAGAGTGGCCGGCCACGGAGCTGGAAACCCGCCGCGGGAAGGGCTGGGCGCACAGCCAGCAGTGTTGGCTGGGTGCTGGGTGCTGGGGCCTGGGTGCTGGGTGCTGGGTGCTGGGCGCTGGGGGCTGGGGG
>NW_027933818.1:0-1306 GCF_054177405.1 Leptonychotes weddellii | reverse complement strand
AAACTCCTCATCTAAACTCCTCACCTCGCTCGCTGAGGTGGGGACCTATGTTCCAAAAGTCACATCTGGCCCTGGGCAGGTGTGTGTGTGTGTGTGTGTGTGTGTGTGTGATGGTGGTGTAGGTGGTGTAATATCTGCTTTGTATAAGTAGGTCTTAACTACTTAAGTGAAATTTTAAGTGAAATATGACCTCAGCTTTAAAAAGCCTTTGTAGTACTATCCTGAGATGCCACAAGAGGATGCTGTTGCCTTATCAAAGATGCTTGTTGCCTCTGTACCTGCAGGTTCCCTTTGTCCCTGAGGTCTTCCACTTACCTCTGTAAGTCTGTATTGCCTTTCTATCCTTTCTCTGATTTCTTTCTTACCTCCTCCAAATCCTTGTATTTCAGTAGAATTACAGATTCAGAATTTCAGTACTGAAAATCATCTGGTCCAATTCCTAACTTTGTTACACACAAGGAGACTTAAGACACAGAGAAGTTAAGCCACTTACTGAAGGTCACACAGCTTCTCTCCTGAAACTGGCCGCAGCATAAGGCCTAACTTTTCTTATTTTCTTTCGAATTAGCAAATGTTTTAGGTTCTCTGTTTTTTGTTTTTTTAAATTCAGCATATTTTTTTTTGTTTTTTTGTTTTTTTAGGTTCTCTGTCTTTAATGTGGAAAGCTGCTGAATGAAAAAAGCCCTAAATGATAAATTCAGTTGCTTATTGTTGTTTTAAGTAACCTTCAAATGATTTCTTTCTCCTAGTGGGATGGAGACCATCAATGGGCAGGTAGGCAGCAGGGTTCTGGGCCTGAGTGCAGTGCTCTGAGAATAAAGGAGTTACAGGTATGGATCTGCAAGAATCTTGGCCTTCTTTCTCTCCTCCAGCTTAAAACTTAGAAAGGATGCATGGGAAACCAATGATTCTGCTTGAAATGAACTCAGTGATTGTCCATGCTTTCCTTCTCTTTAGTAATGAGATGTTTAGGTGTTCCAACTCGTGTGGTTTCCAATTTTCGTTCTGCACACAACATGGATGGGAACTTAACCATCGACACCTACTATGACCAAAATGCAGAGATTCTGTCAACTCGGAAGCGAGACAAAATATGGTAAGGGGACACCATCTCAAACAGATCTCTGCTCCATCTCAGGACAGGCAGGGAAACTCTGACACGCTTCTCTCTGGTTTTGAGGCAATATCACCCTGCCCTTTGTGGCTGGTGCCCAGAGAGTAATTCCCCAACCTAGGAGACTGTTGCGGATAATTAGATCATCATATCACACTCATTTCAGAGATAGATGACTATGGGGTAACATTC
>NW_027933817.1:0-222 GCF_054177405.1 Leptonychotes weddellii | reverse complement strand
TCTAGACTTGGAGGAGTCAAGTCGCCACCTTTGTTCGGGGACCAAGCCATGTCTTGGCTCCTTTTGGTGCACATACCTGATGGTCTTTTGGAGATCCTGGGAAATAGAGCATGGGGACCTTCTGGGAGGCAGAAGTTCCAGAATGACTCTGTTCAGTCTCTAGAGGATGAAGGACAGTCAGTGGTACAATGACAGGGCCTCCACCCCCGCTTGCCCTGGGCC
>NW_027933816.1:0-222 GCF_054177405.1 Leptonychotes weddellii | reverse complement strand
CTCTCCTTTTCTCTTATTTCACCCTCTGCCTGGAATGCATTCTCCCCTCTGCTCCACACAACTCTTAATCCATTTATCTAATAATTACCTTTTTAATTTATTTTTATTTTATTTTTTTAAAGATTTTATTTATTTATTTATTTATTTATTTGATAGAGAGGTGAGAGAGAGCATGAGTGTGGGGAGGAGCAGAGGGAGAAGCAGACTCCCCACTAAGCAAGG
>NW_027933815.1:0-222 GCF_054177405.1 Leptonychotes weddellii | reverse complement strand
TCTAATATGCATTCCATTCTCCCCTTAAATATTGTTTGAATAGGTCCATTGTTCTAGGACCTTATGATACCTCCGTGAGTAATGCAGGACAAGGACACGGCCCCGTGGGACTTGACGTCTGAGGTGGATTTAGCCAAACAAACATTTAGTGAGCATGTTTCACAGAAGGAAGTCATTAGAGGGAGCGAGGACAGCACATCTGAGGAATGGCAAAACAGGCAT
>NW_027933814.1:0-222 GCF_054177405.1 Leptonychotes weddellii | reverse complement strand
TGCCCATGGTGCATGCCAATGTATCTTCAAGCTCCTTATCGATTCTCCTGGTTCTTTATAACGAGGGCAGGTCTTTTCATTTTATTGGAGCAGAGGAGAATCACACCTCTCTGATTACTTGTCCTGTTCCCTGAGTTAATTGCAAGAAACCATGTCTGGCACCTTCGATCTCTGCTGTTCTCTCGGCTGATGCTAAATCGTGACCCCTCAAAATCCCTGTTG
>NW_027933813.1:0-222 GCF_054177405.1 Leptonychotes weddellii | reverse complement strand
TTTCATTGTTACCATGGATTCTAAAGCCGGAAAGAGTTTTCAGGTGGTGAAATTTTTTTAACTTAAAAGTTGTTCAATTTTTGGAGAACCAAAAAAGATCGGAGTCCAAGATCTATGTGCGGAGAAGCATTTTCCGTGTTTGATGTTTTCCTCTACTTAACTGAATCAAATAGTCACTTACTTAGCTTGAATCCCATGTGGCAATCAATAAATTCATGCCTA
>NW_027933812.1:0-222 GCF_054177405.1 Leptonychotes weddellii | reverse complement strand
AGGTCATGATCCCGGAGTCCCGAGATCGAGTCCCGCATCGGGCTCCCTGCTTGGCGGAGAGTCTGCTTCTCCCTCTGACCCTCCCCCCTCTCATGTGCTCTCTCTCTCTCATTCTCTCTGTCTCAAATAAATAAATAAAATCTTTAAAAAAATAAAAAATAAAAAATAAAAAAAAATAAAAATAAAAATAAAAAAAAATAAAAAAACTCACCATGTGTAGGT
>NW_027933811.1:0-222 GCF_054177405.1 Leptonychotes weddellii | reverse complement strand
CGGGGGGACTACGTGCATGTCATGCCGCAGGTGTGGAAGGGCGTGGTCGCCGGCCGGGGCTACCTAGAGCAGGCCCTGGACTGGTTCCGGGCCCGCTACGACTCCCCCATCTTTGTGATCTCCAGCAACGGCATGGCCTGGTGTCGGGAGAACATCAACGCCTCCCGGGGGGACGTGGTGTTCAATGGCATAGAGAACTCCCCCTCCAAGGACTTTGCGCTG
>NW_027933810.1:0-222 GCF_054177405.1 Leptonychotes weddellii | reverse complement strand
CTTTATTCCGTTTCTTTTCTTAAAAAAAAAAAAAATGTTACCTGCAGTTTGAAAAACACTGGCTCATAGTTTTGCATGGTTGAAATATTTTAAAATTTAAGAAATATCAGTCCTGACAACTATTTTGATTGGATGGAAGGGCCGTTCACCTGAAAGGAGTACCGATCATGCACTATCAACATTCAGGGCATGCTCGGTCGGAAAACAGTGATGTACCATGGT
>NW_027933809.1:0-222 GCF_054177405.1 Leptonychotes weddellii | reverse complement strand
GCTTCTTAGGCCCATGGGAATAAAATCACATTAAAAAACACTGAAAAGGATAATGATGTAAGAGATATCCACTGTGAAATACTTCTTTGCAACTTTCTAAGATTCATATTTCTAAGTACACAGTTGTGTGCCTTTTGTTATTTTGCTTTTTAATCATGGGGCATTAAAAATTGGCATTTAAGAAATAAAATTAAAAAAAAAAAAGGGGCGCCTGGGTGGCTC
>NW_027933808.1:0-222 GCF_054177405.1 Leptonychotes weddellii | reverse complement strand
TGCCCATGGTGCATGCCAATGTGTCTTCAAGCTCCTTATCGATTCTCCTGGTTCTTTATAACGAGGGCAGGTCTTTTCATTTTATTGGAGCAGAGGAGAATCACACCTCTCTGATTACTTGTCCTGTTCCCTGAGTTAATTGCAAGAAACCATGTCTGGCACCTTCGATCTCTGCTGTTCTCTCGGCTGATGCTAAATCGTGACCCCTCAAAATCCCTGTTG
>NW_027933807.1:0-1306 GCF_054177405.1 Leptonychotes weddellii | reverse complement strand
CCGAGGAGATATTTGGGAGGATAGACGGCGGGGGAGGGGGCCTCTGTCAGCCACTTCTGGCAAGTGATAGAGCAGTGGAGCACAAAATCGGAACTTTTAGAAGTCTGCTCCGCTGAGGGACGTTGCTCCAGGAGCTAAGCAGGGGGTGGAACCCTCGTGGGACAATGTGGTCTCAGGACCCTCAGGGTCACAGAAAGACCGGGGGTGCCTGAGTGCAGCAGAGCTCCCAGGTATCGGAGCGGGGAAGCCAGCTGCAGAGACGGAGCCGAGGCGTGGGCTCTCAGCTCGGGGTTGTCATAAACTGTGGTCCATGACACAGTCGGGCCACTGCTCCTCCATCAGGGACCCAACAAGCGGCAGATCCAGGGAGACTCCCCTTCCTCCCCCAGGAGAAGTGGCTCAGGAGCGAACCGCAGGGATTTGCTGGGTTTGGAGACTCCACACCGAGTCGAGTGCCAGAGATATAAATGCTTGGTCACAGGTGGGGTGAGCACGGAGTGTGGCCAGAGACTGGGGAGATGGGAGTGATTGACTGCTTTTCTCTGGGGGCTCACTGAGGAGCGGGGCCCCAAGTTCTCAGCTCCCCTGGGGTGGAGATTGAGAGGCTGCCAATTTCACTCTCGTCCTCCAAAGTCTAACAGAAAGCTTGCAGGGAACAAAAGCTCCAGAGAGCAAACCCGAGCAGATGACTTAGCCCAGACCAGGCAAGGGTGGGGCAATTCCGCCTCCAGCAAAGACATTTGGGAACCACGCAACAGGCCCCTCCCCCAGAAGATCAGCAAGAACAGCCAGCCAAGACCAAGTTTACCAATCAATGAGAATGGCAGAACTCCAGCATTAGGGGAATACTGCACATAGAATTCATGGCTTTTTTCCCATGATTCTTTAGTCTTTCTTTTTTTTTTTTTAAAGATTTTATTTATTTATTTGACAGAGAGAGACACAGCAAGAGAGGGAACCCAAGCAGGGGGAGTGGGAGAGGGAGAAGCAGGCTTCCGTGGAGCAGGGAGCCCGATGTGGGGCTCGATCCCAGGACCCTGGGATCATGACCCGAGCCGAAGGCAGACACCTAACGACTGAGCCACCGAGGCGCCCCTCTTTAGTCTTTCAAAGTCAATTTTTTAAATTTTCTTTTTTTTTCTTTTTCTATTTTTAAAAAACTTTTTCTTTTTCCCTTTTTCAACCAACATCTTATCAATCCCTTTTTTTAGAGTCATATTCTATCCATTCATAGTAGTTAACATTATTTTTGATATATATATAAGTTGTTCTCTCTTTAAAGTTTTGGGATACAGTTTCTTCCAAC
>NW_027933806.1:0-222 GCF_054177405.1 Leptonychotes weddellii | reverse complement strand
CGGGGGGACTACGTGCATGTCATGCCGCAGGTGTGGAAGGGCGTGGTCGCCGGCCGGGGCTACCTAGAGCAGGCCCTGGACTGGTTCCGGGCCCGCTACGACTCCCCCATCTTTGTGATATCCAGCAACGGCATGGCCTGGTGTCGGGAGAACATCAACGCCTCCCGGGGGGACGTGGTGTTCAATGGCATAGAGAACTCCCCCTCCAAGGACTTTGCGCTG
>NW_027933805.1:0-222 GCF_054177405.1 Leptonychotes weddellii | reverse complement strand
TTTTTATTAGCATCACTTTGCATCCATCAGGGGAACATACATTTTTCTGCTGCCTTTACCTCCTGCTAAGATAGAAACAGTAGAGTGGAGAACAGGAGGGAACCTGAGCCAAGAGTGAGCACATGGAGCCAAGCCGTCTAGGTGCCACGGTTGGTGCTCACCACCAAGGCACCCAAATTAAATGCCTTGAAAAGCAACCATTAAACAAATAAGCGAACAAAC
>NW_027933804.1:0-222 GCF_054177405.1 Leptonychotes weddellii | reverse complement strand
GAAGTGTGCACTGCTTTCTGAGGTTTTTTTTTTTTTTAAAGATTTTATTTATTTATTTGAGAGAGAGAGAATGAGAGAGAGCGAGTACATGAGAGGGGGGAGGGTCAGAGGGAGAAGCAGACTCCCTGCTGACAGCAGGGAGCCCGATGCGGGACTCGATCCCGGGACTCCAGGATCATGACCTGAGCCGAAGGCAGTCACTTAACCAACTGAGCCACCCAG
>NW_027933803.1:0-222 GCF_054177405.1 Leptonychotes weddellii | reverse complement strand
GGAGCTGCCTCTGACTGGTGTAATAGGATCAACTGTTAAATATTCAAGAATTCCATGTGTGGTGTGTTCTAGACTCAGTGGCTTGAAATCAGCCATGGTGGGAGTATTTCCATCACAAGAGCCAGCAAGCTCTAGAAGTGAGGGCATTTTAAATTTTATCTTAGGATTACAGCTTTGTAATAGAGCTTGAAGTCCAAAACTGTGATGCCACCAGCTTTGCTT
>NW_027933802.1:0-222 GCF_054177405.1 Leptonychotes weddellii | reverse complement strand
TGACCTCCCGATTCTGCTGACGTATGGCTGGGGAGCCTTCTGTTACCACCCTCCTTCTGAAACTCAGAGACGGAAGGACTGCCCAAGACCCCGCACAGCACAGCCCAGCCTCAAACCCAGGCTCCTCGTGTCCAGTCCAAGAAGGACTTTATCTGTTTTCTCAAAAGGCACTTGGAGTAATGACTTCCTCAGTCAGGCCACCGGGCTGGGCTACTCTGCAGG
>NW_027933801.1:0-222 GCF_054177405.1 Leptonychotes weddellii | reverse complement strand
GTTATCACCTCCCGGTGGGGTGTGGGGCCAGTGGAGGCCTGACCTTGGCCTGGGAAACGGAGGCTGAGAGGGGCCTGGGCTGGCGTTTGCCGTGCGCTGGTGACAGGGGACGAACCTGTGTGGCCCAATCCCAGGGCACTGGGGTGATTCCCGCACAGCTCCGATGCTCGAACAAAACAGCTGGAGAGCCAGGGAAAGGCGTTCCTACTTCCCAGAGTGCAG
>NW_027933800.1:0-222 GCF_054177405.1 Leptonychotes weddellii | reverse complement strand
ATAGATATTAGAACCTCATGTCTAAGATAATCTATGTAGGGTATAACCTGTGTAAACATGGTTACTGTCAAGATAAATGTTGATTACAGTCTTTGGTTTAAAATCTAATTTGTCTGATATAAGGATTGCCACCCCAGCTTTCTTTTGGTGTCCATTAGCATGGTAAATGGTTTTCCACCCCCTCACTTTCAATCTGGGGATGTCTTTGGGTCTAAAATGAGT
>NW_027933799.1:0-222 GCF_054177405.1 Leptonychotes weddellii | reverse complement strand
CAAGTGTTCTCTTTTCTCCACAACCTCGCCAATGTTTTTGTTTCTAGTTTTTTGTTTTTGTTTTTGTTTTTTTTGATAATAGACATTCTAACAGATGTGAGATATTTTTTTGTTTTGTTTTGTTTTTTAAGGAGAAATAGTGCAAACAAATAACTTCTTACTAGGTAGATGAGCCAAGGACACAAACGGGTTAGTGTTCAAAAGGTAAGACAGATAGTAAGT
>NW_027933798.1:0-222 GCF_054177405.1 Leptonychotes weddellii | reverse complement strand
TTTGATTTGTATTTCTCTGATGCTGAGTGATGTTGAGCATCTTTTCATGTGTCTGTTAGCCATCTGGATGTCTTCTTTGGAAAAGTCTCTTCATGCCTTCTGCCCATTTCTTAACTGGATTGTTTTTTGGGTGTTGAGTCTTTATAGATTTTGGATACTAACCCTTTATCGGATATGCCGTTTGCATATATCTCCTCCTAGTCCACAGGCTGCCTTTTAGTT
>NW_027933797.1:0-1306 GCF_054177405.1 Leptonychotes weddellii | reverse complement strand
AATGTGTATTCCGTTGCTTTGGGGTGGAATGTTCTGAATATGTCTGTGAAGTCCTTTTGTTCCAGTGTGTCATTTAAAATCTTTATTTCCTTGTTGCTCTTTTGCTTAGATGATCTGTCCATTTCAGTGAGGGGGGTAAACGTGCTTTAATATCTTAATTCTATTTTTAATCTTGCACATTCTAATTTTCTATGTGTTTAAGAAAGCTTTATGTGTAGGACTGGGGGACAGCTGGTTCATTCATTCTTTATGGCCTTATCCTTACATTTTCTGAGTACCTTCCGTGTGTCAGGTTGAGCTGGGCGCTGGAGACACACGGCTGAGCTGCCCGCGTGTAGGGGCAAGCGGACTGTGAGCAGGGATCACGCCCACCCGCAGGAGAGAGCGTGCAGGAGGGCCCATGCTGCTGAGTGGGTCCCCGGCGCTGAACGCCTCCCCGAGGTTTGCAAAGGGCGGCTTCAGCCATGCTGGCTCTCACTGCCTCCCCCTGTCATTTGGCACAGGGTCAGGTTACCTTCTGGCAGTACCTAGTTCCCCCTTTGCTGTTTAAACTCGTATGTGATCACGAGTTGATCATGATCAATTTTTACAGCTCACTGCCTGCTTTCATTCACTCACCACTGTAATCCTCCTTTTTTAGATTCATACTTTCACCCTGTGTTTCAAGAAAGAAATAACCGGGAAATAAAAAAAAAAGAAAGAATAACTGGAACCCAGAAAGGGAAGGCGACTTGTGCAACATTATTCTTAAAGGACCGAGGCAGGACTCGCGCGAACACAGAGGGAAGCAGTGTGGACCTGCGGGTCTGGGCGGGTGCCTGGCTGAGCGCCCCGCGCATGCGTGAGGAGGGCTCGGCCTTGCTCTCCGCCAGCAGCTCGCTTGCGCTGGGAGGGGGCGCAGGGGCGTGCATGGGTGGGGCGTGTGTGGATGTCTTGGAGCGTGCCTGTGGGCCCAGGAGAGAGGCTGCAGGGGTGTGTAGGTTGTGCAGAAACGCAGACGGTCGCTCAGGGGCGTGTGAGGCTCGGTAGGGATCCGCCCAGGAGGCGGTGCGGCGAAGGGCTGCGCACGTGCCCATGCGCACAGCACCCGGCCGGGCCGTGGTTTCCGCCGTGCCCACGGAAAGTGGCTTGCGGGCCTGGTGGGACGGGGCGGAAATGCAGGTCAGAGGCGGTTTAAGGTCCTCTGATGGCCGACTAGGCCGGGCCCAGCAACGCCCGCGTCTCCGGGACTTTGCACCGTGAGTGAGTCTTTCTGGGTCCCTCCGGGCCTGCCGTGGGGCGGAGGCCCCGCTGGGTGTCTCTGCTC
>NW_027933796.1:0-222 GCF_054177405.1 Leptonychotes weddellii | reverse complement strand
TGGGTTAGCCTGGTGATGGGTATTAAAGAGGGCACGTTCTGCATGCAGCACTGGATGTTATGCACAAACAATGAATCATGGAACACTACATCCAAAACTAATGATGTAATGTATGGTGATTAACATAACAATAAAAAATTTTTTAAAAAAAGAAAACCAGTGTAGCGGAATGTCAACCAGCCTAGGGATATCCCAGCGCCAATGAGCAGTCTTTTTTTTTTT
>NW_027933795.1:0-222 GCF_054177405.1 Leptonychotes weddellii | reverse complement strand
TCATTCCTAAATTCTGTACTTTATTTTTTTCAAATCCTTTATTTTTTGCATTTTTGCAGTGTTAGTTTCTCATGAAAGGTAAGGGGAATACATATGAGTCTTGAGTGCCATCTTAATCCAAATGTTGTTTAGATTTTATATGGAAAACATATAAGTGATACCATAATCCTAGCATATTTATTAAATTGAAGCCTACATAATTTATGAAAAATGAATATGCAG
>NW_027933794.1:0-222 GCF_054177405.1 Leptonychotes weddellii | reverse complement strand
GGCCGGCGCGCGGGGCGGGGCTTGGCGGGGCCGGCTGGGGGCGGGGCCCGCGAGGCTCCGCTTGCGGACTCCAGTGCCCCCGGCGCTCGCGCGGTTTCCTTTCTTCTCGGAAGCGGCCGTTCTGCAGTCGCGGAGCAAGGCGGACGCCGGGCCTCTCGGGACCGCGGGCGTGCTGGGCTTCGCTGGGCCCGGAAGGAAGTCTTTGATCGACGCGGGTGGGGC
>NW_027933793.1:0-222 GCF_054177405.1 Leptonychotes weddellii | reverse complement strand
TGCATTGTGGCTTGAAAGCAGCCACAGACCGTCCATAGCTCATGTTCCAGCCACACTTAATTTACAGAATACAGGGGGAGGTCACATTGGCCCATGGGTGGTAGTTTCCCACACCCCAGATTTGCAACCTGATGGACGGTGGGGGAGAGGGCTCTTATTTTCAAATGGCAGCGTGGGCGTACACTGGGATCTATCCTGAATGACCCCGGCCCCTAAACTTGA
>NW_027933792.1:0-222 GCF_054177405.1 Leptonychotes weddellii | reverse complement strand
TCTTTGGCCTGAGGCAATGGAAGAAAGTCAGATCCCAGGTCTGGTGCCCTTGTGATCCCTCCCTGGGTCTCCATGGATCAGAACTCTGGTTCTCAGACCCAAGACCTGATGTCTCCATGGATGTCTCCATGACTGAATTGTGGCCTCGATGAACCGGGTAACCTCTCTGTGGGGCAGTGAATGTTTTTGAAACATGAGCGTGATAATGGTCTGTACCTCAGA
>NW_027933791.1:0-222 GCF_054177405.1 Leptonychotes weddellii | reverse complement strand
GTAATGTATGGGGATTAACATATGAATAAAAAAATAAAAAAAAAATACATGGCCAGTCCACAGTGCTCTTCTCTGCTCTAGACCCATTACCAAAATGATGGTCTTTTCCCCCAAAAGAAAAGAAAAAAGTCTTTTCCAATGTGTTCTATCTTATCTACCATCACCACCACCCATCATTTTATGCATCTTGGAAAGCTGGCTTTGACGCCATTCTCCACCTCT
>NW_027933790.1:0-222 GCF_054177405.1 Leptonychotes weddellii | reverse complement strand
CTTAGGAGGTGGTTTTTCCTCAATCTGCGTATGTGGATGACTGGGGGTAAGCAGAAGTTTATTAGAAAGGGCAGCATGACAGAGTGGGAAGAATATGGGTTCTGAAGCCATGTGGGCTTGTGTTTGAATCCAAGTTCTGGCTTCTGACTGTGTCATCCTTGGACCAGTCACTCTGAGCTTCCATTTCCTCGTATAAAAACGGTGATAATTATACCTACCTTG
>NW_027933789.1:0-222 GCF_054177405.1 Leptonychotes weddellii | reverse complement strand
CCTTGTCCAGGGCCTGGAGCCAACATCCTCCCTCTTTCCCAGCCCACGTGTTCAGGCGCAGACCCCCTTCCTCATAGCTGTCCTCAGACACTGTCCCCCTGCACGTGCTGACCTGCTCCATCCTTGGTAACAGGGGTCTGAGAAGTCAGCAGGCTGAGGTCGCTGAGCCAGAGCAAGGCTCTTGGCAGGGATGGGAAACCGTGCTGTCCTGGAGGGGTTGGG
>NW_027933788.1:0-222 GCF_054177405.1 Leptonychotes weddellii | reverse complement strand
CCAATTTCAGCCTAATCCAGTGCCTTGTCCACACTTCCCTTGCTCTCTCTGCTCCACCACACTGATCTCATTCAGACCCTATAAGCACCCTACTCTCCCCACCATTGGGCCTTTACATAAAGCTTCCTTCTGCATAAACACCTTTACTTTCCTTTTGTCCAATTAAACCTACACATATTTCTTATTTCAGTTTAGCTGTGTTTCCTTAGGGCACCTTTCCTG
>NW_027933787.1:0-222 GCF_054177405.1 Leptonychotes weddellii | reverse complement strand
CAGGTGTGTTCTTCATGGGGGATCACAGGGCGGGTGTCCGGCCCGCCCCCGGGGGGCCCGGGTTTTAGGATCCGGGTCTTTTCTCCAGAGGGGAGACCTCCAGCCTCTGGCCTGAGCCTCGCAGACAGAACGCCGGAGAGCCAGCCTGCGGTTCTCAGCTCAGGTTCCCCAGAGAACCCCAGAGCCGCAGAGGGCCGGCCGCTCCGGCTTCACCTCCGGCCT
>NW_027933786.1:0-1306 GCF_054177405.1 Leptonychotes weddellii | reverse complement strand
TGGTGGTGGTGAGAACCCTTGAGATCTACTCTCAGCAGATTTCAAGTATACAATACATTATTATGAACTCTAGTCACCATGGTATACATTAGGTCTCCAGAACTTATAGCTGAAAATTTGTACCCTTTGACCAACGTCACCCCATTTCTCCCACTCTCAGTCTCTGGTAATCACCATTCTTTAAAAAAAAAAAGATTTTAGGGGCGCCTGGGTGGCTCAGTCAGTTAAGTGTCTCCCTTCGGCTCAGGTCATGATCCTGGGGTCCTGGGATCGAGTCCCACATCAGGCTCCCTACTCAGTGGGGAGCCCGCTTCTCTCTCTCCCTCTGCCTGCTGCTCCCCCTGCTTGTGCACTCTCTCTCTGTCAAATCAATAAATGTTTTAAAAAACAAATAAATAGGGCGCCTGGGTGGCTCAGTTGGTTGGGCGACTGCCTTTGGCTCAGGTCATGATCCTGGAGACCCAGGATCGAGTCCCGCATTGGGCTCCCTCCTCAGCGGGGAGTCTGCTTCTCCCTCTGACCCTCCCCCCTCTCATGTGCTCTCTCTCTCAAATAAATAAATAAAATCTTTTTAAAAAAAAGCAAATAAATAAAAATTTTTAAAAAAATTTTTTTTAAAGATTTTATTTATTTATTTGACAGAGAGAGAGAGCACAGGTAGGCAGAGCGGCAGGCAGAGGGAGAGGAAGAAGCAGACTCCCCATTGAGCAAGGAGCCCGATGTGGGGCTCGATCCCAGCACCCTGGGATCATGACCTGAGCCGAAGGCAGACGCTTAACGACTGAGCCACCCAGGCGCCCCAAAAAATTTAAAAAAATTTTTAAAGATTTTATTTTTATTTTTTAAAAGATTTATTTATTTATTTATTTATTTATTTATTTATTTAAGAGAGCCCTCACCAGGGGGAGGGGCAGAGGCAGAGGGAGAGAATCTCAAGCAGACTACTAGAGTGTGGAGCCTGACACAGGGCTTGATCTCAAGACCCTGAGATCATGACCCAAACTGAAACCAAGAATCCGACGCTTAACTTACTGCAGCACCCAGGCGCCCCAAAGATTTTATTTTTTTTAAAGCAATCTCTACACCCAACCTGGGCCTCGAACCCACATCCCTGAGATCAAGAGTTGCACACTCCACTGACTGAGCCAGCCAGGCTCTCCTCACCATTCTTATCTCTGTTACTATGTGCTCCACTTTACAGATTCCATATATAGGTAAGATCATGTAGTATTTGTCTTTTTATGTTAAATTAAGCATATTAAAAACATATACATTACAGAGACACCTGGGTGGTTCAGTTAGGTGT
>NW_027933785.1:0-222 GCF_054177405.1 Leptonychotes weddellii | reverse complement strand
GTCATTGAGTATTTCCTCCTGATTGTGTGTGTGTGTATGTGTGTGTATTAAACAAATATCTTTGCTTTCTTCCCCCCGTTATGCCCTTACCCGGTAACGTAAGATGTACCGACTTTATATCATACCATTTAAATGTTGTTAACATTACATTGTGGTATTTACAATACAGGATATCAAGGAGAAGAGTGAACATGACCTATTGTTTCGCCTCCTCCTCTGGGG
>NW_027933784.1:0-222 GCF_054177405.1 Leptonychotes weddellii | reverse complement strand
TTTTTTTTTTTTTTGTGATGTCCTTATCTGGTTTTGGAATCAGGGTAATGCTGGCCTCATAGAATGAATTTGGAAGTTTCCCTTCCTCTTGAATTTTTGGAACAGTTTGCAAAGGATAGGTATTAACTCTTCTTTAAATGTTTGGTAGAATTCCCCTGTGAAGCCATCTGTCCCTGGACTTTTGTTTGCTGGGAGATTTTTGATTACTAATTCAATTTCTTT
>NW_027933783.1:0-222 GCF_054177405.1 Leptonychotes weddellii | reverse complement strand
GCCTGGGTGGCTCAGTCGTTAAGCGTCTGCCTTCGGCTCAGGTCATGATCCCAGGGTCCTGGGATCGAGTCCCACATCGGGCTCCCTGCTCGGCAGGAAGCCTGCTTCTCCCTCTCCCACTCCCCCTGCTTGTGTTCCTGCTCTCGCTATCTCTCTCTCTGTCAAATAAATAAATAAAAATCTTAAAAAAAAAAAAAAAGAACAATATCTTTTAAGAAGAGG
>NW_027933782.1:0-222 GCF_054177405.1 Leptonychotes weddellii | reverse complement strand
TGATCCTGGAGTCCCGGGATCGAGTCCCGCATCGGGCTCCCTGCTCAGCAGGGAGTCTGCTTCTCCCTCTGACCCTCCCCCCTCTCATGTGCTCTCTCTCTCCTCTCATCCTCTCTCTCAAATAAATAAATAAAATCTTTAACAAAAATAAAAAAAAATAAACAAAAATAAACTTAATTACCTAACAGAAGGCCCTATCTCCAAATACCATCACATTGAGGA
>NW_027933781.1:0-222 GCF_054177405.1 Leptonychotes weddellii | reverse complement strand
TGGGTATTTAGGGGGAAAACTAGGAAATGCGTTCCAGAAATTTAGAATCAAATTCCTAATATCCTAATAATATTAGTAACTTTAAAAGTAATTTTGATTTGGGCGCCTGGGTGGCTCAGTCGGTTAAGCGACTGCCTTCGGCTCAGGTCATGATCCTGGAGTCCCGGGATCGAGTCCCGCGTCGGGCTCCCTGCTCGGCAGGGAGTCTGCTTCTCCCTCTGA
>NW_027933780.1:0-222 GCF_054177405.1 Leptonychotes weddellii | reverse complement strand
CACTTAGCATAATCTCCTCCAACCCATCCATGTTGATGCAAAAGTTGGGTATTCATCCTTTCTGGTGGCTGAGTAATATTCCATTGTATATATGGACCACATCTTCTTGGCTTTTTAAAAAATTTTCTTAATTGACATATAATACACCTTCAAAAATATACAAATAGTTACAAATGGTAAGTATACAGGTCCAATGAATGACCCCAAAGTTAACAGACTCAT
>NW_027933779.1:0-222 GCF_054177405.1 Leptonychotes weddellii | reverse complement strand
TTATCTTTCTTATTTAATAAAAAAAAGGAAAAAGTGCTCTCCAAAAGCAGGGACTTAAGACTCCCATGAGGTGGACAATGAGCCGCTTAAAATCATGCTAGGAAAAAATATTAACTAAAATACGTGCGCAATATAATGACAACCGAGGACACTGACAAAAGGTTATGTACAGTATGATCCCATCTCAAAAATGAATTTGTGACCAGAAGGGGGGCTGCTAAT
>NW_027933778.1:0-222 GCF_054177405.1 Leptonychotes weddellii | reverse complement strand
TATTCTTTTGAAACTGTTCCAAAAAACAGAAATGGAAGGAAAACTTCCAAACTCATTCCAGTATTACCTTGATCCCAAAATCAGACAAAGACTCCATCAAAAAAGAGAATTACAGACCAATATCCTTGATGAACATGGATGGAAAAATTCTCACCAAAATACTAGCCAATAGGATCCAACAGTACATTAAAAGGATTATGCACCACGACCAAGTGGGATTTA
>NW_027933777.1:0-222 GCF_054177405.1 Leptonychotes weddellii | reverse complement strand
GAATCTTTAATTCAACAAAGTATATTGCATCCCAGGAAAGAAAAAATGAACAGAGTGATGAATGCTGAGACATAACCACGTTTAGCTATTGAACACCATGACGGAGGCAGAATCCTATGAAGAACAAACCCAAACAGGGGCGCCTGGGTGGCTCAGTCGGTTAAGCGTCTGCCTTCGACTCAGGTCATGATCCCGGGGTTCCGGGATCGAGCCCCGCATCGG
>NW_027933776.1:0-222 GCF_054177405.1 Leptonychotes weddellii | reverse complement strand
ACTATATTTAAGTTGTGGGTGATGAATATATTATCTAAAGAAATGCGACAAGTACCTTAGGTTGATGATCTTACAGTGGTCTTGGTTTTGCAAAAATGGTCCATATATATTTTGGCTCAGAGATGGTCTCACCAGAAATTATTGTGGCAAATGACTCATAACCATAATGATAATATTAATATTACTCCCACTTGGGGGGAGATCCCTGAATTTAGTGTCTGT
>NW_027933775.1:0-1306 GCF_054177405.1 Leptonychotes weddellii | reverse complement strand
AAGAAGAATTAATACCCATTCTTCTGAAACTGTTCCAAAAATAGAAATGGAAGGAAAACTTCCAAACTCGTTTTATGAGGCCACCATTACCTTGATCCCCAAACCAGACAAAGACCCCATCAAAAAGGAGAATTACAGACCAATATCCTTGATGTACATGGATGCAAAAATTCTCACCAAAATACTAGCCAATAGGATCCAACAGTACATTAAAAGGATTATTCACCACGACCAAGTGGGATTTATCCCTGGGCTGCAAGGTTGGTTCAACATCCGCAAATCAATCAATGTGATCCAATGCATTAATAAAAGAAAAGCAAGAACCATATGATCCTCTCAATAGACACAGAAAAAGCACTTGACAAAGTACAGCATCGTTTCTTGATCAAAACTCTTCATAGTATAGGGATAGAGGGTACATACCTCAATATCATAAAAGCCATCTATGAAAAACCCACAGCAAATATCATTCTCAATGGGGAAAAACTGAGAGCTTTCCCCCTAAGGTCAGGAACATGGCAGGGATGTCCACTATCCCCACTGCTATTCAACATAGTATTAGAAGTTCTAGCCACAGAAATCAGAAACCAAAAAGAAATAAAAGGCATTTATTGGCAAAGAAGAAGTCAAACTCTCACTCTTTGCAGCTGATATGAAACTTTATGTGGAAAACCCAAAAGACTCCACCCCAAAACTGCTAGAACTCATACAGGAATTCAGTAAAGTGACAGGATATGAAATCAATGCACAGAAATCAGTGGCATTCCTATACACCAACAACAAGACATAAGAAAGAGAAATTAAGGAGTAGATCCCATTTACAACTGAACCCCAAACCATAAGATACCTAGGAATAAATCTAAGTATAGAGGCAAAGAATCTGTACTCAGAAAACTATAGAATACTCTTGAAAGAATTGAGGAAGACACAAAGAAATGGAAAAATGTTCCATGCTCATGGATTGGAAGAACCAATATTGTGAAGATGTCAATGCTACCTAGAGCAATCTACACATTTAATGAAATCTGTATCAAAATACCATCAACTTTTTTCAAAGAAACGGAACAAATAATCCTAAAATTTGTATGGAACCAAAAAAGACCCTGAATAGCCAGCGGAATGTTGAAAAAGAAAAGCAAAGCTGGCGGCATCACAATTCCGGACTTCAAGCTCTATTACAAAGCTGTCATCATCAAGATAGTATGGTACTGGCACAAAGACAGACACATAGATCAATGGAACAGAATAGAGAGCCCAGAAATGGACCCTCCACTCTATGGTCAACTCATCTTCGACAAAGCAGGAA
>NW_027933774.1:0-222 GCF_054177405.1 Leptonychotes weddellii | reverse complement strand
TCCTATAGCACATGCAGTTCTCAGAGTCTGCCATGTCCTTGCTATCTGCTCCTTCTGCCTGGAGTGCCCTCCCATCCACTCCATGCTTAGTTAAGAACTACCTGCCCTTCGGGGCGCCTGGGTGGCTCAGTTGGTTAAGCGACTGCCTTCGGCTCAGGTCATGATCCTGGAGTCCCGGGATCGAGTCCCGCATCGGGCTCCCTGCTCGGCAGGGAGTCTGCT
>NW_027933773.1:0-222 GCF_054177405.1 Leptonychotes weddellii | reverse complement strand
CTACGCTTTTGAAGGAGAGTTTTGTCAGATATAGTATTCTTAGTTGACAGTTGTTTTCTTTCAGTACTTTGAATATATCTTTCCACACCTTTCTGGCCTGCAAGGCTTCTGTTGAGAAATTTGCTGATACTCCTATGGGTGCTTCCTTGTTCATGATTTTTGTCTTGCTGCATTCAAGATATTTTCCTGGTCTTTGACTTTGGACGGTTTGATTATGTTTCT
>NW_027933772.1:0-222 GCF_054177405.1 Leptonychotes weddellii | reverse complement strand
TGTTTTTCACATATTTGGGTTGTTTTGGTTTGGTTTAGTGTGAACTGGTTTTCTGGGTTTTGTTGTTGGGGAGGGGCAGGTTGTGGAGCCTTGTTTTTGGTTTTGTTTTGTTTTGTTTTTTTAGAGCTTTTGGTTCTTCTCTCTGGAATCACTAAGTTTGTAGGATACATCCCTGGAGATCCCACCAGCTGCAGAAGACTGGCCTTGGAACAAGGCCAGCAC
>NW_027933771.1:0-222 GCF_054177405.1 Leptonychotes weddellii | reverse complement strand
CTCTCTCTCTCTCTCTCATTCTCTCTGTCTCAAATAAATAAATAAAATCTTTAAAAAAAAAAGTATACTTCTAATAATTTGGATTTTTCTTTAATAATTAGCATATATCTAAGTTAAAATGCATAGAAAACATTTTTTAGTCCTTTGTATTTTCATACCTTTTAATTATTTTAACAGTAGAGGATAGAAAATGAGAAAGTGACCACAACGACTTCATTTTAT
>NW_027933770.1:0-222 GCF_054177405.1 Leptonychotes weddellii | reverse complement strand
GGGGCTCCTGGGTGGCTCAGTCAGTTAAGCGTCTACCTTCGGCTCAGGTCATGATCCCAGAGTCCTGGGATCGAGTCCTGCATGGGGCTCCCTGCTCAACGGGGAGTCTGCTTCTCCCTTTCTCTCTGCTCATCCCCCTGCTTGTGAGCAATCTCTCTCTCTCTGACAAATAAATAAATAAAATCTTTAAAAAAAAAAAGCATATCCATATGCTGGTACTGG
>NW_027933769.1:0-222 GCF_054177405.1 Leptonychotes weddellii | reverse complement strand
TTTCAGTTGTTTACTTTTGTTGTCCCTTGCCTGTGGAGATAGATAAAATTTTATATATATTGCTAAGACCAATGCCCAAGAGTATACTGCCTGTGTTTTCTTTTAGGAGTTTTATGGTTTCAGTTCTTGTATTTAGCTCTTTAATCCATTTTGCGTTTCCTTTGTATATGGTGTAAGAAAGTGGTCCATTTTCATTCTTATGCATGTAGCTGTCCAGGTTTT
>NW_027933768.1:0-222 GCF_054177405.1 Leptonychotes weddellii | reverse complement strand
GTTGCTTTGGACTGGGAGAAGTGGGGTGGGGGTGATGGCCAAGTGGTGTGGGGTTTCATTTTGGGGTGATGAAAAGGTTCTAAGATTGGCCATGGTGATGGTCACATGAGCTCTGAATATACTAAAAGCCATTGAACTATACACCTGAAACGCATGGGTCATATGGTATGTGAATTCTATCTCAATAAAACTGTCCCGTTCTGTCCCCCCTCCCCCCTCCCC
>NW_027933767.1:0-222 GCF_054177405.1 Leptonychotes weddellii | reverse complement strand
TTTTGTCTCTTTGTCTGTGATGCGCTATCGGTGAGCTCCAGCACCGGCATCCGACTCATTACTTCTCTCGGTGTTATGTCCCTTCTGAGGTTTATGGCATCTATGGCATTCGGTTTTGACGACTCTTTCTTTTTTTATATCCAGGATTTTTATTTGGTTATACATATCCATTTGACCTTGTTTCTTTTCTGTTTCCCCCTGCCATAATTTCTTATCCTTTCC
>NW_027933766.1:0-222 GCF_054177405.1 Leptonychotes weddellii | reverse complement strand
GGCTCTCCAAAGGGCCACAGCACATAAACTTGATATACAGAGTACATCTATTCTATTAAAACCTCAAGGGGGAAGTGTTCAGTTAAAAAAAAAGGTCTTTGGGGCGCCTGGGTGGCTCAATCGTTAAGCGTCTGCCTTCAGCTCAGGTCATGATCCCGGGGTCCTGGGATCGAGCCCCGCATCGGGCTCCCTGCTCCGCAGGAGGCCTGCTTCTCCCTTTTC
>NW_027933765.1:0-222 GCF_054177405.1 Leptonychotes weddellii | reverse complement strand
TGTCTCAGCTGGTTTCTCTGCTCCAGGTTTCACAAGGTTGATGTCAAATTGTAGGCCAGCTGGGTTCTTATCAGGAAGATCTGGGAAGGATCTGTTTCCAAGCTCCTTGATGTTGTTGGCAGAATCCAGTACCCTGCAGCTTTGCGACTGAGGTCTCCTTCCCTTGCTGCCGTCAGCTAGGGACCACTCTTAGCTTCCAAGGACCTCTCTCCAGTCTCTGCA
>NW_027933764.1:0-1306 GCF_054177405.1 Leptonychotes weddellii | reverse complement strand
GTGCATGACCCTAAGCGTATGCATAGCTGGGTGCTCAATCATATCTGCTTTCATAATAGCGTAGAGTATGGGGTAAATCGCTTTCAGAATCGCAGTAAGCGTAAGCTTTTTGATGCTAAAGGTCGGGCATTTAATGAGGTGTGGCAACGGGATTATGAACCCTTAATTACCCTACTTGCTACCGCTAAAAATGAGGATATTCGCCAGTTTGCTACTGATAGCTTAAAGCATGATTTTAAGACAGCGCTGCGTGATGTGAGCGTGACGACTTTGCAATATTTATCATCAGGTAGTACGCATAGCTACGCCCGTGATGAGGCGATTGTGTGGTTACTTGAGCTGTCGCCCAATTTTGAGAAGGCTAAGTTTAATGAGCTGGGCTTGCACGATGTAGTGCTAAAGCTATTGTATTCAAACTTTAGCGACGCTTATCATTATGCGATTAGTTACGCCAAAAGTTATGCGACTGCTATTGCGGTTAGCGAATTGATGTTTTTGGCAAACAGTCCGCATGAAGCGGTACGTAAGTTCGCTATAGAGCAAATTTTAAGCCGTCATCCTGTTAAAGATATTGGTATAAAAGGTTGGGGGCAATTATTAGACAGCGATTATCATTATAAGATAGCTAGCCAGCAACTTGCTAAACACTTCTCCAAGAAAGAATTAACGCTAGATTGGTTTTTTGAGCGTTTGATTAGTGGAAACGCTCACAGTATCGACTTTGCTATTGAGCAGTTGCCTAGGTTATTTGATGCCAAACAGTTGGGTGAGTCTTACTTTATTGACCTTGCTTATCAGTTAGATATTCCAGCAAACAATGCTAATAACTCTCAAGCTAACTATGGACGTCAGCAAAACATTAATCAAAAGGTGATGGATTTTGCTCTCAACCAATTGCAACGTTTGGACTTAGGCGTTGTTGAGGCGTCTACTTGGCAATACCTTTTATTGCATCCGTTAGCACAGCAAACCATCATAGAGTGGATTGAGGATGATGTGATTGAGGCAAGCAAGTTGCCTATGGATTATTGGCATGCGCTGGCTTATGAGCCTGATTGGAATAGTAGTAGCCTTGTTAAAGAGATTAAAAGTCAACCATTAGAGGTTAAGCAACTTAAAATCAATGACTCAAATCCCCCTGTTAAACAGTGGCAACAACATCTAAACTTTGATGAAGAGTTATCCCATTATGTACAGGGTTGGCTTAGTGATGTACGTCGATTTGTACCGATTGAGCTTGGTTTTGATTGGCTGATGACATTGGCGCAAAGCGAACAGTCTATTTATCGTGAGTTTGCTATTGACC
>NW_027933763.1:0-222 GCF_054177405.1 Leptonychotes weddellii | reverse complement strand
TGGCAGGAGTGGGGACCGTGGGTGTTTGGGCCACTTGTCCCTATGGGGCCTGCTCGGGCCTGATCACGTATGTACCACTTCCGTTTGATGATGGAGTGCTGCCGTGCGTCCCCGACTTCATGGCCCGATGGGTCAGATGGCACCCAGTTCACGAGGGGCAGCTCAGGTCTCGCCGTAACTTGGGGGCCCATGGGTAAGCATTTAGTCTCTCCTGAGACCCAG
>NW_027933762.1:0-222 GCF_054177405.1 Leptonychotes weddellii | reverse complement strand
TCTTAAGAAGGCAAAGATCATGCGCACCATCAGGAAATAAGGAAGCCAAAGCAGCTAGAGCATAAACCATTCTAGAAGATTACAGATGTAAAATTAAGAATGAGTGCAAATGGATTAAATCAGTCTAGTCTAAGATGAGTAACTATTGCCAACTATCTTTAAGATAAATGAGCTAAATGTTATTTTGACAAATTGAAGTATCTGACAAGATATTTTTGTTAC
>NW_027933761.1:0-222 GCF_054177405.1 Leptonychotes weddellii | reverse complement strand
AGCCTGGTGAGGGCTGGTGGAGAAGAGTGGGATGGCGGTGCATGGGCTGGGTGCTCAGGGAGCTGGGGCAGGTCTGCAAGGGCTAAGGGCTGCCACAGGGAAGCTGGTGTGGGCCCCCAGATCCCCATGATTCCCCAGCCGTGGGACCTGGGCTTCTCCATTTGCCCTCCCTCAGGCCCTCAAGACTGGGGCAGGGCTGGGGTGCTGGGTGGTTCAGTAGGT
>NW_027933760.1:0-222 GCF_054177405.1 Leptonychotes weddellii | reverse complement strand
TTTCCTCTTATTTTTTCTTCTCTTTGGCTCTCTTATTTGTTTGTTTGTTTTTCAAAGTATGTTCCACATCCAACATGGGGCTTAAACTCACAACCCTAGATCAAGACTTACATGCTGTACTGACTGAGCCAGCCAGGTGCCCCTGTTTGTTTCTTTTTTTAAATTCAGAATTTGTAGTCATTATCTGTTGGAAGGTTGGGTTCAAAAGGAGAGTCCTTGGCT
>NW_027933759.1:0-222 GCF_054177405.1 Leptonychotes weddellii | reverse complement strand
CTGTGGTGTCTTCTAGAAGTTTTACAGTTTTGCATTCAACGTTTAGTCTGTGATCCATTGTGAGTTAATTGTGAAGAGTGTAAGGTCTGTGTTAGATTCACTTTTTGTGTGTGGACGTCCTGTTGTTCCAGCCCTATTTGTTGAAGAGACGATCTTTGCTCCATGGATCACCTCGCTCCTTTGACAAGGATCCGTTAACTGTGTTTGTGTGGCTCTATTTCT
>NW_027933758.1:0-222 GCF_054177405.1 Leptonychotes weddellii | reverse complement strand
TGGTGGTGCTCCTCCGCGTAGTAGAAGGTTTGGCCCTCCCGGATGTCGGTTGTGATCAGGCCATAGCCGTGCTCCGAAAGAACCTGGGGAGAGAAAGGCGCCGTGAGGACCGGAGGCTGGGCAGGGAGGGTCTGAAGGATCCAGGCTGGGGGTCCGGCCGTGAGGGAGGCAGACGCGGGTGGCTTGGGGTGTGCAGTGGGTCCTTGTGGGCCCGAGCTCTGC
>NW_027933757.1:0-222 GCF_054177405.1 Leptonychotes weddellii | reverse complement strand
TTTCTGTCTGTCTGTCTGTCTGTCTCTCTCTCTCTCAGCTCCATTCTGAGACTGGTTCCCACTCAAGATATCAAGATGGCTACAGCAACTCTGGGCCTCACTTTAAAGGTAAAAATCTGGCAGGATGGAGAAAGAATCTCTCTCTCCCAGAAGTCCCAGCAGAAGTATTCTCACTGATTCTGAACGAGGCTTCTGTGAATCAGTCAGTCCGTCTGGCCAGGG
>NW_027933756.1:0-222 GCF_054177405.1 Leptonychotes weddellii | reverse complement strand
CCCACCTACACCCTCAGTGGGAGCCCTTGTGCACCGAAGAGCCCACACAACAAGGTGGCCTGGGTGAACTTATAAAATTCAACTATATCCAAAGAAGGGAGAGCCTATAATTAAAAGACCTAGAAATTAGAGAGTTAAAGACAAGCAAAGCTAAGTAATTTATTGTTAGGCATATATATATATAAATATATATATGAAAAAAATGAAAGAAAAAACCAATGG
>NW_027933755.1:0-222 GCF_054177405.1 Leptonychotes weddellii | reverse complement strand
TGGGCGGACATGGTAATAAAACTCTAAGCAGCTGGAAGGGGGGCGGAGAGGGTGTGTAAATAGGGGGCCCCCAGGCCTCCTGCCCCACGCCCGTAAGCCAGGCGGCCCCCGACCACACCCCCAGCCTCACCCTGGCATTGCTCACCTGGAGTGCGTGAGGGCCCTTTGGAGCCCCGGAGGCACAGCCCGCTGCCGGCTCCGCGGTCGGCTGCCAGGCCTTAT
>NW_027933754.1:0-222 GCF_054177405.1 Leptonychotes weddellii | reverse complement strand
TGACTCATAGTGGCTACAATAAACACATACAAGCACTGCATGAGCGTCTTAATCAAATTCGAGCACCTGTAGCTAAGCGGCTAACTGATTTAGGGTTTGAACCGTGGTTGCTACCACAAGCGGGTATTTATTTATGGTGCCGTTTACCTGAACATATCAGTGCATCACAGCTTGCCAAACAAGCCTTGCATTACGACCTCATGTTGGCACCAGGTAATGCGT
>NW_027933753.1:0-1306 GCF_054177405.1 Leptonychotes weddellii | reverse complement strand
TCCCGCATCGGGCTCCCAGCTCGGCGGGGAGCCTGCTTCTCCCTCTGACCCTCTCCTCTCTCATGCTGTTTCTCTCTCGCTCGCTCTCCAATAAATAAATAAATAAAATCTTAAAAAAAAAAAAATTAAAAAGAAAAAAACAGAATTGAGATTGTGAAATACGGTAGGCTCTTGTAAAACTTTTTCCAGTAAAACAGTGGCCACAAGCTAGTTGGCAATGGTTTTCCTAGACAATTTGGCTAGTGATCGCCTAAAGATATAGAGTTCTTATGAAGAGAATTTGGGCTGATTGCGCTGTGGCTGCTATTAGTTAAATGTGGTTTATAGCTAAGCAGCCTGTAAGAAAATCATCACTATTTGACTCTTTGCTCATCTTCTCCTTGAGACTGCTACCTGCCTTTTGGCTTTAATTTGCAATGATTTCTTTAAAATATAGGATAGCTATTACGATGTTACCTACAGTAATTAGACTAAGAAGTAGAGCATAATGCCAGTCGTTTTTGTGCTTTAATTTTACAGAAAAAACTAGTAACTGGTTTCTGGTTTAAGAAATGACAAAATTGGGGCACCTGGGTGGCTCAGTCATTAAGCCGCTGCCTTCGGCTCAGGTCATGATCTCAGGGTCCTGAGATCGAGTCCTGCATCGGGCTCCCTGCTCCGCGGGAAGCCTGCTTCTCCCTCTCCCACTCCCCCACTTGTGTTCCCTCTCTCGCTGTGTCTCTTTCTGTCAAATAAATAAATAAAATCTTTAAAAAAAAAAAAGAAATGACAAAATTATACTACTTACTATCCCCTTTGTGTTGTGTCCCCCCGCCCCCGACTAAAACCAAAACGACAACAACAAAAAACCCCTCTGAGTTATGGACTAGAAATGAATTAGACAATTTTCAACAACTTGCAATTCTTTATTGGTTTGAAAATACTTATATTCGTGTGTGACCCCAATGTTCATCTCTAGCTGAACAGGTGTAGTGGGATGTTGCTTTATGGTTCTAACATGGAACTTCAGGGAATAGATTGTGATGGTTCTACATTTGTATCCAAGATAAGCAATTAAGTAATTAGTCTTTTTTTTATTAATTTATAACACTGGACTTTATTATAAAAAATAGGTTGTCTAGGGGTGCCTAGCCGGCTGTTGGTGGACCACGTGACTCTTGATCTTGGGGTTGTGAGTTTGAGCCCCACGTTGCAGGTAGAGAGCATACTTAAAAAAAAAAAAAAAGTAGGGGCGCCTGGGTGGCTCAGTTGGTTAAGCGACTGCTTTCGGCTCAGGTCATGATCCTGGAGTCCCTGGATCGAGTCC
>NW_027933752.1:0-222 GCF_054177405.1 Leptonychotes weddellii | reverse complement strand
TTGGAAAATATAGCCATACTTAACTTCTCTGTAACTGTTCATCTGTAAGATGGAGATTGTATTAATACATATTTAATAGGATTATTGTGTTAAATAGAATGGCACATATATGCTTTAAATCATGACTGACACACAACATAGGTTCAATAAATATTAATATTTATCAGAACTAGGTAATATTTTTCAGAACTAGATACCACTGGAAGAACATAGGTGAGGTCC
>NW_027933751.1:0-222 GCF_054177405.1 Leptonychotes weddellii | reverse complement strand
TTTTTTTTAATGTTTTTTTTTTTATTTAAATTCAATTAGTTGACATATAATGAATATTGGTTTCAGCGGTAGAGGTCAGTGATTCATCAGTTTGTATGATACCCAGTGCTCATTACATCATGTGCCCTCCTTAATATGTCCATCACCCAGTTACCCCTTCCCTCCACCCATGGATTTTGGCCATTCTTTTTTTTTTTTTAAAGATTTTATTTATTTATTCAT
>NW_027933750.1:0-222 GCF_054177405.1 Leptonychotes weddellii | reverse complement strand
GTACTTATTGTACTGATATTTTCATATGATGCCACTTATTTTCAGTATGTTAAAATTACTGTAGTTCTAGTGCATGTTATAAATATGATTAAAAAACACTGACTAAAATAATACACATAGTAGAAGTTCAATAAATACATGTATAAATAAATAAATAATATTTAGCTATTAGTTGTGTTTTCAATTCCTCTATTTTTAAACTTTTATGGGGCTACCTCATCT
>NW_027933749.1:0-222 GCF_054177405.1 Leptonychotes weddellii | reverse complement strand
CTCACTTTTCTCCAAGTTCATAATTTCCATCATAACTTCACTTTTCTTATCCACTCTAGACCACTTGACCACTCTCTTGACTACCTCTTTCTGTGTCTTTATGCTTTCATTCTTTTGGCACATCAGACTTAAGGATCTTTGATTTTGGTGCAACTGAAGAATATCATAATCATGTGAAAATTGCCATTACTTATTTTTTTATTTTTTAAATTAAATTAAAAT
>NW_027933748.1:0-222 GCF_054177405.1 Leptonychotes weddellii | reverse complement strand
GACCGTTATATTTTTTATGTGAGAGCACACTTACACTGGCCTTCCCTGTGGAAATCCTGTATGATCTGGCTATGCTATTCTTTTTTTTTTTTTTTTATTCTTATGTTAATCCCCATACATTACATCATTAAATTTAGATGAAGTGTTCCATGATTCATTGTTTGTGCATAACACCCAGTGCTCCATGCAGAATGTGCCCTCCTCAATACCCACCACCAGGCT
>NW_027933747.1:0-222 GCF_054177405.1 Leptonychotes weddellii | reverse complement strand
TTGGAAAATATAGCCATACTTAGCTTCTCTGTAACTGTTCATCTGTAAGATGGAGATTGTATTAATACATATTTAATAGGATTATTGTGTTAAATAGAATGGCACATATATGCTTTAAATCATGACTGACACACAACATAGGTTCAATAAATATTAATATTTATCAGAACTAGGTAATATTTTTCAGAACTAGATACCACTGGAAGAACATAGGTGAGGTCC
>NW_027933746.1:0-222 GCF_054177405.1 Leptonychotes weddellii | reverse complement strand
TTATTAAACTGATTTTAAAAATTAAGACTTGTCAATCAGAGAAAGACAGTTATCATATGATCTCGCTGGTATGAGGAATTTGAGAAACAAGACAGAGGATCATAGGGGAAGGGAGGGAAAAATGAAACAAGATGAAACCCGAGAGGGAGACAAACCATAAGAGACTCTTAATCGCAGGAAACAAACTGAGGGTTGCTGGCGTGGTGGGGGGTGGGAGGGATG
>NW_027933745.1:0-222 GCF_054177405.1 Leptonychotes weddellii | reverse complement strand
CTCACTTTTCTCCAAGTTCATAGTTTCCATCATAACTTCACTTTTCTTATCCACTCTAGACCACTTGACCACTCTCTTGACTACCTCTTTCTGTGTCTTTATGCTTTCATTCTTTTGGCACATCAGACTTAAGGATCTTTGATTTTGGTGCAACTGAAGAATATCATAATCATGTGAAAATTGCCATTACTTATTTTTTTATTTTTTAAATTAAATTAAAAT
>NW_027933744.1:0-222 GCF_054177405.1 Leptonychotes weddellii | reverse complement strand
TGCTTGCCCCAGACCCCGGTCCCTAGAACGGCAGGAGGTGTCGGGTCAGGGCGTCCTCGGCAGTGGGACCGTCCCCTGGCGTCTGCACCCAAGCACCTGTCCCCCACCCAGCCCCGTTCCATGGGGGGAAACGGATCGGGGAGCAGGTGTGCTCAGCCGTGTAGCCACTGGTTCACTTGACAGCAGCACGTGAAGAAAGGAAGACTGATTCTCATTTTTCTC
>NW_027933743.1:0-1306 GCF_054177405.1 Leptonychotes weddellii | reverse complement strand
TATTATTACCTTTTCTTTATTCATCTACCACCAGAGTTCCTCAAGGGTAGAGAACAGCCACCCACACTGTGACTAGTTCAAGGTTGAGACTCAAACATTATCTGATGATTGAATGAACCATCAAGTTACATAAAGGAACTCTGGGCTTCGGAGAAGTTGAGCATCTCATGAGAAGTCACACACTGGTATATCTGGGACTAAACCTCTTGGCTCTGGGTTCACAGATTTTTCTTTTAAAGCCAAAAACGAGCATCCCTGATCCTATCACCCAGTGCCAGTTCTGCAAAGACCCTCCACAAGGCATTACTCCTCTTCTTGGGGGACAGAACCTCCAGTGAGCCCACATCCACCGCACACTGGGCAGCCAGCCTCTACAGCATGGGACACCAGGTGCTGACAACCCTCAGAGTTGTGGGACAAGTTAAGTTTTCCAAGTTATGCTTAGGAAACATTGAGCCTCCTAACAGATACATTGAGCCACAGCCTGGGCTTCTAATACTGAGTTGAACCTGCATTTGACTCCAGCTCCACCATTTGTCAGCTTTGTGACTTTGAGCAGGTCACACGTTACACTTAATTTTCTCAATGATAGGAATAAATATAACTACCCTTCACAATTGCGCAGAAAACAGGTAACAGTCTCAGGGTTAGATACATTTTTCATAGACCTTATTATTGAATCTCTGTAAATATATTGACATAACAGGAGCCAAGTAAATGCTCACCATGAGTGGCATCAAGTTATGCTTGGTCTGTACAACAATCTGTTCTCTTTTCAATAATTTTTCAGAGCCCAGAATCCTCTTTAGCCGTCTATGTTGACCTCCTAGACCTTGACAGCACATGGGAAGAAGAATTCAATTCAAATAAAGGAAAGAATTAGAACCTCCTCCGATACACTGTAGATCCACGATGGTCCTGTTTTGTATAGTTTTTGCCATCCTTATTGTGGTCATTTTTTGCAAGATGCTTTGATAAACTCAGGGGGAAAAAAAGGCATGCAGAGAAATCCCAGAGTAACAATGGATAAAAGAAACATACAGAAGAGGATTCCTGGAGGGTCCAAGGTGTTTTCCCAAATGGGCCCGTGTGCATTCCACACTTTTCATGCTTCTCTTAAAGAAAGGGCCAGTCCACTCCTGGTATTAGAAATCCAGCCAAAAATTAACAAGTCAAGAAATGACAGATGTTGGCGGGGATGCAGAGAAAGGGGAACCCTCCTACACTGTTGGTGAGAATGCAAGCTGGTGCAGCCACTCTGGAAAACAGTATGGAGGTTCCGCAAAAAGTTGAAAATAGAGCTACC
>NW_027933742.1:0-222 GCF_054177405.1 Leptonychotes weddellii | reverse complement strand
TCCTGAGTCAAAGTGGGACCTTTTGCGCAGAGCAGATGTGCGGGTCATAGTCTCCTCCCCGCGAAGGGGGGATGGGTATGGCTGTGAGGTGGACACCTGTCACCCAGGTCAGCCTGGGAGATGCACAGCTGGGGCCCCCATTGCAGGATGAGGTCCCCTGTGACAGACCACAGACACAGATGATACTGACCCACTGGGGAGAGGGCGAAAAGTCGAGAGCTT
>NW_027933741.1:0-222 GCF_054177405.1 Leptonychotes weddellii | reverse complement strand
TTTTTTTTTTAAGATTTTATTTATTTATTTGACAGAGAGACACAGTGAGAGAGGGAACACGAGCAGGGGGAGAGGGAGAGGGAGAAGCAGGCCTCCTGCGGAGTAGGGAGCCCGATGCGGGGCTCAATCCCAGGACCCTGGGATCATGACCTGAGCCGAAGGCAGACGCTTAACGACTGAGCCACCCAGGCACCCCTGTTGTGGATAAGTTTGTACACAGAG
>NW_027933740.1:0-222 GCF_054177405.1 Leptonychotes weddellii | reverse complement strand
TCTTAAGAAGGCAAAGATCAGGTGCACCATCAGGAAATAAGGAAGCCAAAGCAGCTAGAGCATAAACCATTCTAGAAGATTACAGATGTAAAATTAAGAATGAGTGCAAATGGATTAAATCAGTCTAGTCTAAGATGAGTAACTATTGCCAACTATCTTTAAGATAAATGAGCTAAATGTTATTTTGACAAATTGAAGTATCTGACAAGATATTTTTGTTAC
>NW_027933739.1:0-222 GCF_054177405.1 Leptonychotes weddellii | reverse complement strand
TAGCAGGAGTGGGGACCGTGGGCGTTTGGGCCACTTGTCCCTATGGGGCCTGCTCGGGCCTGATCACGTATGTACCACTTCCGTTTGATGATGGAGTGCTGCCGTGCGTCCCCGACTTCATGGCCCGATGGGTCAGATGGCACCCAGTTCACGAGGGGCAGCTCAGGTCTCGCCGTAACTTGGGGGCCCATGGGTAAGCATTTAGTCTCTCCTGAGACCCAG
>NW_027933738.1:0-222 GCF_054177405.1 Leptonychotes weddellii | reverse complement strand
TGAAATTGGCTTCAGATCTGATGTGTTTCTTTTCCATTGTATGGTGGTAACCTCCCCATGCTTGGGAAGTAGGCCTTTCTGGAGATATCCAAGAGTTACCCAAAGAACTAGTTTGGTTGAGTAAGGTAGGTGTTCACTGACCATTTCTATTACAGACTAAGTGACTTGAAGGGCTGATGCCAGCTTGGTGTGGCCGCCGCCTCGCTGTCATCCTCTGGAGTT
>NW_027933737.1:0-222 GCF_054177405.1 Leptonychotes weddellii | reverse complement strand
GTCCTGAGCCCTCTGACCTCCACCTTCTCGCCTGGATGAGATGGGCCCTCCCTGGAGCGGTTTCTCCCCTCAGCCAGCTTGTGGCTCCCGTCCCAGGCCTGCCCAATGGCCATCCAGGCTCCTTTGCTGAGGATCAGGCTGGGGTCTCTGGGAGTACGTGAAGGGCTCTCCCCCTGCACCCAGCACTGTTTGCCAACCCCGAGACGTGGCCGTGTCTGCCAG
>NW_027933736.1:0-222 GCF_054177405.1 Leptonychotes weddellii | reverse complement strand
TTTGCGATTAAGGTTATACTTTTTTTTTCCCCAGCAGACAAGATGCTATATTATGCAGGGAAGTGGTTTTAAGTCTTTGGAGCTACTTGCTTTCCATGTGGATGAGTATAGATGAATAGTGTTGCCTGACTTCTCTGTAGTGATTGTTAGTAAGGATTAATCTTTGGTTTATTGCTCTTGTCATATTTGAGACATTCTGATACAATTAGGTCACTCTTCTCT
>NW_027933735.1:0-222 GCF_054177405.1 Leptonychotes weddellii | reverse complement strand
GGCTCTCCAAAGGGCCACAGCATATAAACTTGATATACAGAGTACATCTATTCTATTAAAACCTCAAGGGGGAAGTGTTCAGTTAAAAAAAAAGGTCTTTGGGGCGCCTGGGTGGCTCAATCGTTAAGCGTCTGCCTTCAGCTCAGGTCATGATCCCGGGGTCCTGGGATCGAGCCCCGCATCGGGCTCCCTGCTCCGCAGGAGGCCTGCTTCTCCCTTTTC
>NW_027933734.1:0-222 GCF_054177405.1 Leptonychotes weddellii | reverse complement strand
TGAAACTTCCAGGTGAGGGCAGAGTGATGCATGTCGTTGTACTGGTTTGTGATTTAATGTAGTTCTGACATTTTGTTTCCCAAATTCCCTCTCAATTAAGTTTGAAAGGGAGCAAAAACAGAAATTGCTTGTGCCTGCTAGATTGTTTTTGGCCCCTCTACATCACTTTCTCTGTACAGAGGTGTAGCCCTCTCACTCAGACATTCACAATACAAAAAAGAT
>NW_027933733.1:0-222 GCF_054177405.1 Leptonychotes weddellii | reverse complement strand
TAATAAGTCAGTCATGTTGACAGTATATAGCTTTGATATGATGCAGCAAAAATGACACTTCTCCACAGTGGTCTTCCTTTAAAAAAAAAAAAAGATTTTATTTATTTGAGAAAGAGGAGGAGAACACGAGCAGGGAGACAGGGAGGGGCAGCGGGAGGAGCAGTGAGAGAGGCAGAGGGACAAGCAGACTCCTTACTGAGCACGAAGCCCAATGTGGGGCTC
>NW_027933732.1:0-1306 GCF_054177405.1 Leptonychotes weddellii | reverse complement strand
AGTAGTTGTTTATCTCTCTTTTTCTCAGCTTCTTTATTTTCCATCATTTGGTCTTCTATATCACTAATTCCCTCTTCTGCCTCATTTATCCTAGCAGTTAGTGCCTCCATTTTTGATTGCACCTCATGAATAGCCTTTTTGATTTTGACTTGGTTAGATTTTAGTTCTTTTATTTCTCCAGAAAGGGTTTCTCTAATATCTTCCATGCTTTTTTCAAGCCCAGGTAGTATCTTCAAAATCATCATTCTGAACTCTCATTCTGACATCTTACTAATGTCCAATTGATTAGGTCCCTGGCAGCCAGTACTGCCTCTCGTTCTTTTTTTTTTTTTTTTGATGTGATTTTTTTCCATCTTGTCATTTTGTCCAGAGGAGAATAGATGAATGAGAGAACAAAATGCTAACAGGGTAACAACGACCCCAGAAAAATATACACTAAACCAATCAGAAGCGACCTGAAACCACGGGAAAAGAAATGGAAAGAAAGAAAAGAGAAAAAAGAAAAAGACAAAGAAAAAGATAAGAAAAAGAATACAATCAAATATGATCAGGCTGGTGCATAGATCAGTGCCACACACTAGATTTTTGGCATATTTTGGTCTGTTAGAAGAAAGTGTGTACCAAAATTTTAAAGAAAGAAAAACTTATATATGTACAAAAATAAGGGTAAATATGATGAAGAGATGGAATATGACTATAAAGGTGAAAATTATAAAAGATTTTATAAAAGGAATTGATAAGATAAGAAGTTGTTTGAAAAAAAAAAGGAGTTAAAAAAAAAGGGAGAGAGTGTGATCAGGCAGGAGACTAGAACAAAGCCATACACTAGAGATTTAGGGTATATTTTGGTCTGTTAGAAGAAACTGTCCCAAAATTTTAAGGAGAGAACAATTTTTATATATATATACATATATATATGTATATATATATGTATATGTATATACCAGAAATAAGGTTAACTACTATGAAGGGATAGAATATGACTCTAAAAATAAAAAATAAAAAAGATTTTTTTTTTAAAAAGGGATTGGTAAGATGTTGGTTGAAAAAGGGAAAAAGAAAAATTAGAAAAAAATTAAAATATTAACTTTGAAAGACTAAATAATCAGGGAAAAAAGCCATGAATTCTCTGTGCTGTATTCCCCTAGTGCTGGCGTTCTGCCATTCTCATTAATCTGTAAACTTGGTCTTGGCCGGGTGTTCTTGCTGATCTTCTGGGGGAGGGGCCTGTTGCAGTGATTCTCAGATGTCTTTGCCAGAGGCGAAATTGCCCCGCTCTTGCCGGGTCTGGGCTAAGTAATCTGCT
>NW_027933731.1:0-222 GCF_054177405.1 Leptonychotes weddellii | reverse complement strand
TTTCCTCTTATTTTTTCTTCTCCTTGGCTCTCTTATTTGTTTGTTTGTTTTTCAAAGTATGTTCCACATCCAACATGGGGCTTAAACTCACAACCCTAGATCAAGACTTACATGCTGTACTGACTGAGCCAGCCAGGTGCCCCTGTTTGTTTCTTTTTTTAAATTCAGAATTTGTAGTCATTATCTGTTGGAAGGTTGGGTTCAAAAGGAGAGTCCTTGGCT
>NW_027933730.1:0-222 GCF_054177405.1 Leptonychotes weddellii | reverse complement strand
CAGGCCCCCTTCCGAGCAGGGAGCCCGATGCAGGGTTCGATCCCAGGACCCTGAGATCATGACCTCAGTCGAAGGCAGACACTTAACGACTGAGCCACCCAGGCGCCCCTTTAATATATCATTAATAGTCCTTTTCTTCCATCTCTTATATTTGATTTAGTTCTAGGTCTGCTTTTATTGGTTATTGTATATCTTGACAATCATCACAGTTTCCTGCCTTTT
>NW_027933729.1:0-222 GCF_054177405.1 Leptonychotes weddellii | reverse complement strand
TCAAATAAATAAATAAAATCTTTAAAAAAAAAATACAGAAACAAATGTTTCAGTAAATGTTGAAGGAGGCTTTTAAAATTTGAAATAACTCTAAGGAACAAATACCGTTACATACATAGGGAGGGGTTGTGTATGGGTTTTTGTTCTGTTGTTTGTTTGTTTTTTTATCAACAGTGGAATTATTCTTCAAGAAAGACTTTTTTTTTTTTTTTTCATTTCACT
>NW_027933728.1:0-222 GCF_054177405.1 Leptonychotes weddellii | reverse complement strand
CTCTAAATTCCACACAAAGAAGCCTTCATTTCATAAAGTCTGTTTTGGTACCTGTCTAGTGAGTCAGGTGTCAACTCAAGAAAAGGGACGGAACTCCTCTGGCCCGTCACTTGTTTCCTGAAACATCACTACTGAGGATTCGATGTGGTACGCGGGTCTCTGGATGTTACGTGTAGATGGACAGTCACACATGCATGTTGGGAGGGCAGGACTCCAGTAATG
>NW_027933727.1:0-222 GCF_054177405.1 Leptonychotes weddellii | reverse complement strand
TCTCTCATGGTTCGTCCACCCCTCCGATTTCCCCCGCTTCATTCCTCCCCTCCCGCTACCTTCTTCTTCTTTTTTTTTCTTAACATATCTTGCATTATTTGTCTCAGAGGTACAGATCTGAGATTCAACAGTCCTGCACAATTCACAGCGCTTAACAGAGCACGTACCCTCCCCAGTGTCTATCACCCAGTCACCCCATCCCTCCCACCCCACCCCCCACTC
>NW_027933726.1:0-222 GCF_054177405.1 Leptonychotes weddellii | reverse complement strand
TTAGTGGGGAGTCTGCTTCTCCCTCTCCCTCTGCTCCTCCCCACACTCATGCTCTCTCTCACCTCTCTATCAAATAAATAAATAAATAAATAAATAAAATCTTTAAAAAAATAAAATAAAAATAAATTAAAAAGGTAATTATTAGATAAATGGATTAAGAGTTGTGTGGAGCAGAGGGGAGAATGCATTCCAGGCAGAGAGTGAAATAAGAGAAAAGGAGAG
>NW_027933725.1:0-222 GCF_054177405.1 Leptonychotes weddellii | reverse complement strand
TCAGCCCCAGGCCACCCTCCCCGTGGGCCGGCCACAGGGTCGGGGAGCGGTCCCAACAGGCCCGACGGCAACCCCGTGTGTGGGGCCTGGCCTCGTGGCACGCAGGGTCCCCAGGAGACACCTGAGGTTCAGAGAGGGGACGTGCCAGGCCCGAGACACACAGCCCGCAGGTGAGGGGGAGCCTCCCGGGTGGGACGGGGGGCCCTGCTCACCTTTGTGAGC
>NW_027933724.1:0-222 GCF_054177405.1 Leptonychotes weddellii | reverse complement strand
GGATCATGACCTGAGCCGAAGGCAGTCGCCCAACCGACTGAGCCACCCAGGCGCCCACCTCCTTCCCTTCTTAACTGTCATTGTAATCAAAGGACCTGACTCACTCTGGGATAGTTTGGTGCTGTCAGTTCCAGTAAGATAATAGTCAGATGCTTTATGCTGAGAGTAGCGGAGGGAGGAAGCTGAAGCCTGATAGCCAGGACATCTTTTCAAGTCCTGGGG
>NW_027933723.1:0-222 GCF_054177405.1 Leptonychotes weddellii | reverse complement strand
GTGGAATGAATTTCCATTGACCAGTGTATGAAGAGTGCACACTCAGGGGCCCCAAACATAGGTACGTGATAAACCGTGTGCACACAGTGTTGGGGAAATCGAGCTGTTTCCTCTAACAGCTCAGTGTCACAAACGGTGGCAGCTAGCCTTTCCTCTGCCTTCCCGGCTTGGCTCGCAGCCCCTGAGCTGCAGTCCTGCTTCCAGGAAGACGAGCCCAAAGGC
>NW_027933722.1:0-222 GCF_054177405.1 Leptonychotes weddellii | reverse complement strand
TCTGCATGGAGCACTGGGTGTTATGCACAAACAATGAATCATGGAACACTTCATCTAGAACTAATGATGTAATGTATGGGGATTAACATAAGAATAAAAAAATATATATCTTGTAATTAAGACAGAAAAGAAATATGTCTGATAAATAATTGTGTTATAAATGCTACATTAAGCAGATAGACTTTTTGAGGAAGTTATCAATATAATGCTCTTCTGAATTTT
>NW_027933721.1:0-1307 GCF_054177405.1 Leptonychotes weddellii | reverse complement strand
GATGGACTCTGAAAAACAAACTGAGGGTTCTAGAGGGGAGGGGGGTGGGAGGATGGGTTGGCCTGGTGGTGGGTATTGAGGAGGGCACGTTCTGCATGGAGCACTGGGTGTTGTGCACGAACAATGAATCATGGAACACTTCATCTAGAACTAATGATGTAATGTATGGGGATTAACATAAGAATAAAAAAAAAAAATTCATGAGTTGAACTAAGTCTTGAGGAACAAATACATAAATCAACAAATGCACCTCCAAAGACAAAATCTTTGTGTGTATAACATCTATTAATGAGGAGTAGTTTCATCTTGTCTTATACTAGGTTGTTTGTCTAATTTGGAACAGCAGCTGAGATGTCTGGACATTAATATCTGTGAGCCTGAGCTCCCATGCTGGGACGCTTACAAAGCCCCCTTGTAACCCTTCCAATAAAGCAATCTCTGTTTCTGTTACCAATGCTATTTGTTGAAGGTACACCCTTGTCCAGTTTCCATTTTCATTGACATGCACCATAGACACCTCCAAAAATGTGTAGTTTGTGACCTCTGTATCTAGTTATGCTGAACATAGGTAATAAATTTAATCTATTTTAACTTTTTTTTATAGCTTTTTCTATCTCTCATTCTCTGTGTGTATGTATGTCTGTCTCATCTTTCTCTCTCCCTCCCTTCCTCTCCCACTGAAGCTAACATTGTCACAAATGTTACATAATATGTATCAATTTTATTTGAGTTCTAGTGATTTGAGAATTAACCAACTTTTTATAGCTAAATGTCCATTACAAAGCTTAATGTTATGGGACTGCAGGATGTTGAGATTGCTGCTGAGTAGATCAACCTCTCACCAGGCAAGCACCACAGTGTGCTAAGGCTTGCAAGTCTTGGAAAATAATGGAGGTTGTTACAGAATAGTGCTCTAAGGTCTGAGAGGTAAGGACACACCTGACTGAGAAGGCAATGATCTATAGGCATATATTAGGACAATACTGCTTGGGCCTTTGAGGCTTCTTAACTATACAGAACACTATACCTAGTCCACATCTTTTTAAATGCTTGATTACATGATTACCCAATAGCCAATTAGACCTAGTGGGAGAATTCATATATATGCATTAATATTCTCATACTTCTCTTAATTAAAAAAAAGTCCCAAGGAATTAAATAATGATAAGACTAGAGAAATGCAGAAACACAAACTGGAAAGGTCTTAACAGAGTCAATGCTGACATTGTCTGTGTTTTAATCTTTTGCAAATAGGAAAATAACAAGTTTGAAGATGTAAACTATTTTAATAACTCTTTGAATTATAA
>NW_027933720.1:0-12644 GCF_054177405.1 Leptonychotes weddellii | reverse complement strand
CCCACACCCCACATGGCCTGTGGGCAGGCGGACCTCCGCAGGCTCACTGCACCTTCTGGGAGAGTCCCTCCCCACACCCTCTCACCTTCACGGAGTAGGCGAAGGCCACGAAGCCCAGGCAGCACCAGTCATGAAGATGGTGTTGAACAGGGACCAGACGATGTGGTCGTGCCCGGGCATCTCAGTCTGGATGTTGATCCTGGTGGTCGTCTCGGGAGCTGAGCCTTGGGGGGCCCCCATTACAGGACCCTTGTGCTCCTGCTGGACCATGTTTAAGTTTAGGGGATGTGTTTGTGCTCACCAGGGAAGAAGGGCCAGGAAGTGCAATTAGGTTGCCAGAGTTTTGACCATTTGCAGGGTGAGGCCCGGTTGTAGGAGGTGGCCCCAAGTAGACCTCAACCCCAAATCAGGGTCCCCTTTCCCCATGTCAGCTTCCTTCTGCTTTCTCCGAAGTTTCTCTTTCCTGGTGTTTTGTAACTGGGTGACTTGGCTGGCTCCAAGAGGTGGGCCAACCCCTGAGTGTCAGGTTCTGAGTGTTTTGTGCTCGCGGGTCGGGACGCCGCAGTCTGTGTACCTGTCCCGGAAGGAGCCTCCAGCATCTCTCAAGGGTCCCCGGGAGCCTCCACGGGGGGGCTCCGTGTCGGGAGGAGCCGGCTGTGCTGGGAGGCAGGAGGCTCCAGGCCATGGGGCAGCAGCTGGGAGCACAGGGCCGGCGTATTTGTGCACCCACACCTTTCCTCCCTCCCTCCTGCCCCCGATCAGGTCACCTGCAGCCAAGGATCTTGGGGGGAAGGGTCAAGAGAAAGCACGCAGGGAGGAAGTCAGCTCTCAGAAGGGGCTTGCCCCACCCCAGTTCCTTCTGGAAATTACAATATTTCCTTTTTCGCCACAATCCACCCTCATGGAAAGATGGGGTCATCAGAGCAAGAGAAATGTTCCACCTGAGGTAAAGCAGGCCCTGTGTTGGAGCTGCCGTGATGGTTGTGCCCGCCCCTTCACACACCAGAAAGAATGCCTAGGGAGGCCTGGCTCCTCTTCCAGTCCTTGTGCAATGTCCAATCCCTCCAGTCCCTCCTGCTCTGCTCTTGTGGCCCCAGGCCAGGGTCTGTCCCCTGTCTCCCCTGGAGTTTCCAAGGCCCCCAGTGCCTCCTCCCTGTCCTGTTGTGTGGCCGTACCTGGTGACCCTATTCTCCTCACTGCCCCTCCAGTGGTCCTCCTGGCTGGCCCCCACTCCTTTGAGGGCTCCAGGCTGGCTGTGTCCATGGCCTGACTGTGGCCATGAGTGAGTTCCAATGGAAAAGTGCAGTAAGTATAAAACACCCATCATTTTGAAGGGTTGATGAGAAAAAAAAATTTGATAAGATATAATGTATTTCATTGATAATATTTTTTACTGATTATATGTTGAGATATTTTGAATTTATTGGCTCAAATAAAATAGATCATTAAAATAAATTTCCGTTTGCTTTTTTTAAATGTGGTTACAGAATATTTAAAATTGGGTTTATGGGAAATAAATTCAAAACGGTTGAAAGACCTAAATGTGAGACAGGAACCATCAAAATCCTAGAGGAGAACATAGGCAGCAGCCTCTGTGACCTCATCTCTAGCAACTTCTTACTAGACATGTCACTGGAGGCAAAAATGAACTATTGATAAAAAGCTCAGCCATCAAAAAGAATGAAATCTTGCCATTTGCAACTACATGAATGGAGCTAGAAAGTATAATTCTAAGCAAAATAAGTCAGTCAGACAAAGATAAATAACATGATTTCACTCAGATGTGGAATTTAAGAAACAAAACAAATGAGCAAAGGGAAAAAAAAACTTAACTCTAGAGAACACACTGATGGTCACCAGAGGGGAGGTGGGCAGGGGGTTGGGGGAAACAGGTGAAGGGAATCAGGGAGGGCACTTGTCATGATGAGCACCGGGTGATGCATGGAAGTGTTGAATCGTACACCTGAAACTAATATTACATTGTATGTTAACTAACTGGAATTTAAATAAAAACTAAAAAATAGGGCGCCTGGGTGGCTCAGATGGTTAAGCGTCTGCCTTCGGCTCAGGTCATGATCCCAGGGTCCTGGGATCGTGTCCCGCATCGGGCTCCCTGCTAGGCGGGGAGCCTACTTCTCCCTCTGCCTCTGCCTCTCTCCCTCTCTCTCTCTCGACTCTCATGAATAAATAAATAACATTTAAAAAAAACTAAAAACTAAAATAATAAAATAAAATAAAATTGGGTTTGTGCCCTACACTCTACTGAGGCCTCAGCCTGGATGATCTGTAGGCAGCAGTGGATGTGGTCCCATCCATGTGCAGCATCAGAAACCTGGCAAGGTGGCATCAAGCCAGGTATCAAGAGGAGGGTGTCTTGGGGAGACCCACCCTTACCCGTCCCCATATGTCTTGGCCCGTTCACAAATGGGGCAGGGTCTCCCTCTGAGTCTGCCGCTGGCCCTGCTTGGTCTCAGCCCGTGGGCAGCAGGGGTCACACAGTTGCCCCATCTGTCCTCCAGCCCCGGCAGCTGTTTGTCAGATTGTTTGGAAGGTTGCTTACAACAAGACATGCTCTTTCTATGTAAAGTCTTAGGAGTTTTGCAAGACTTTTTCTTTTTCTTTTTTTTTTATATATATATTCTACTTATTTATTTGACGGAGAGTGATAGCAAGAGAGGGAACAAAGTACAGGGAGCTGGAGAGGGAGAAGCAGGCTCCCCCCAGGACCCTGGGATCACGACCTGAGCTGAAGGCAGATGCTCAACGACTGAGCCACCCAGGCGCCCCTGCAAGACTTTTTCTAATGAATTTCCAAGGACAGATAATCAGGGGAAACGAACAACTGAGTAAAAGTTATGAAAACTTATCTAACTTTCTAATTGCATAGGAAAATAAGACTGATATTTCTGTGGACCTACTCAAATTAACACTCTATCAAACCATATGTTTCAAATGTCTGGATGTCTCTTCCTCTTGTGAAGCCCACATTCTGGAACTTGATGAGTTAGCAGTTTAAGGAAAAAGGCCATTAACTGGCCAAACAAGTAGGAAATAAATAGAGTTCCCCTTCACAAAGAAATAAGGAGCAGATGACATTCGTCTTCCACAAGAGCAATCTGAAATAACCTCCTTCAGTAGGGCGCTCTCTCCCCGGAGGCACGGGGGTAAGTTAAGGGTAAGGTATGGTCCCCGGCACCCCCTCCTCCCCCAGCCCTGCAGTGCTGCCTGTCGCTGCACAAGAAGTGCCTTTTTTTAAAACATTTTTTCATTTAAATTCAATTAATTAACATACCGTGTATTATTGTATTATTGGTCTCAGAGCTACAGGCCTGTGATTCGTCAGTCTTACATCACACCGAGCGCTCATGACATCACGTGCCCTCCTGATGTCCGTCACCCAGTCACCCCATCCCCCCACCCGCGCCCCCTCCAGCAGCCCTCAGTGTGCTTCCTATGGCTAAGAGTGTCTTATGGTTTGTCTCTCTCTCTGGTTTCGTCTTGTTTTATTTTTCCCCCTTTCCCCTATGATGCTCTGTTTTGTTTCTCAAATTCCACATATGAGTGAGATCATATGATTATTGTCTTTCTCCAATTGACGCATTTCACTTAGCATAATACCCTCTACCTCCGTCCATGTCGCTGCAGATGGCAAGATTTCCTTTCTGATGGCTGTATAATATTCCATTGTATATATATACACCACATCTTCTTTATCCATTCATCTGTTGCTGGACATCTAGGCTCTTTCCATCGTTTGGCTATTGTGGACATTGCTGCTATAAACACTGGGGTGCATGTACCCCTTCGGATCACTACGTTTGTATCCTTGGGGTAAATACCCAGGAGTGCAATTGCTGGGTCGTAGGGTAGCTCTATTTTCAACTTTTTGAGGAACCTCCAAACTGCTTTCCAGAGTGGCTGCACCAGCTTGCATTCCCACCAACAGTGTAGGAGGGTTCCCCTTCCTTCCTTCCTTTCTTTCTTTTTTTTTTTAAGATTTTATTTATTTATTTAAGACACAGAGAGAGAGAGTGAGCATGAGCAGGGGGAGGGGCAGAAGCAGGCTCCCCACTGAGCAGGGAGCCCGATGTGGAGCTCGATCCCAAGACCCTGGGATCATGATCTGAGCTGGAAGCAGCCGCTTAACCGACTGAGCCTCCCAGTGCCGCCAGGGTTCCGCTTTCTCCGCATCCTCGCCAACATCTGTGCTTCCTGACGTGTTAATTTCAGCCATTCTGCAGGTGGGCGATGGTATCTCATTGTGATTTGTATTTCCTATGCCAAAGGATGTGGAGCATTTTTTCCTGTGTCTTTGGCCATGTGTGTGTCCGGAAGTGCCTTCTGAAGCTGCAGTGGGACAGAGTACATCGCAGGAACAGCTGGAGCCAGAGCTTAGAGATGAGGCCCGGATGACCGCAGAAAATTGGGACAGACGTGCGAGAAGACCTGGAGCCCAGGGCAGAGGGTGGAAAGTGCTCTTCATGAGTTGCAGGCAGAGGCTCTGTTCTCTTACACAACCAGCTGCCCAGCCCTGGAGCCTGGAGGTGCTGGAGTACCATCCTCTAGAGCACCCCTCTCTCCTCCATAAACCTGCCAGCTCCCTGGAACCCCATGGACTTGACTCTGCGGTAGTCATCCGCGTTGCTGGCCAAGACGTGGGCTTTCTCGGCAGTGCGCACCTCCCTGAAGCTAGTCCTGACCTGGATTCACTGCGGCTCGACAGGGTTCCAAGTGAAGGGCGTCTCTTCCAGGCAAGGGAGATCTTGTGATTCACCGCATTCCCTGGGGTGCGCACGGAAGCACGTGTTGGGGAGCCCTGCCCTAGGTCCCTGAGGGCAGCACGTGGACCGCACTGCCGGGGCAGACCCACATTTGAGTGGTAGCATGAGCAAGAAACAAGGCTTTCTTTGAAGTCCCTGAGATTTGGGGTTGTTTGTTACCACAGCGCAGTCTCACTCACCCTGAACGATACAGGGAAGGACTGCCATTATTTAAGACTTTAAAAATGTGGCATTCAATAAAAGAGAAAAAAAAAAAATGTGGCATTGGCCTCCAGCTAGGTGGCAGGCAACAAAGAAACTATTCTTGGGGGCTAGAAAGAGTGACCCATGTAAAGTAGTGTGATGGTAAATTCTCTATGCACCTTGACTGGGCCACAGGGCCCAGATGTCAAACATTGTCCTGGATGTGTCCTGAGGGTGTTTCTGGGTGCGGTTAACATGTCAATCGATGGACTGAGTGAAGCAGGGTGGCCTCCCCAGTGTCAGGGGGCCTCGTCCAATCTGTTGGAGGCCTCAATAGAACACAAAGGTGGAGAAAGGGAGAATTCACTCTGCCCACCTGTCTTTGAGCTGGGATGTTGGTCTTCTCCTGCCTTGGGACTCAGACTCAGGCCGGAGGACACCCCTGAGCCTCCACAACCATGTGAGCCAACTCCTTGTACTCTGTTTCTTTCTGTGTGTATGTCCATTGATTCTATTTCTCTGGGGAATCCAGACTAGTACAAGCAGTGAGGAAACCCATGGTGAAACACCCACACTGTGATATTTGGAGGAAGGACTGCAATATAATGATTTATAAGAAACAGGTATTTGGCCATCAGATGACCAAATATGTTTCCCAGACGTATCTGGTCTTCATCCACAGCTCCTGAGAACTCTTAAAGGTGATACAGGGTCTCTTATAGTGAAGGTGACTCCTGGACCCACCCAAGGGTGTCCAGGAGGACCAACGGTGGGATTGGAGGGTTGGAACCTCCAACCATCCCCAGAGGTTGTATCAGCCAATGGCCAATGACTTAGTCAATTATGACTATATAATGAAGCCTCCATAAAAACCCAAGAGGACAAGTTTTCTGGTCCTTTTTCTTTTCAGAGATCTTCCATGCTCGAGGGACCAGAACACTCCCATGTGCAACCAAGCTCCATGAGTACAGAGACTCCTTTGTGTGAGATCTTGCCCTACATATCTCTTCATCTGGCTGTTGATTCATGTCCTTTGTTACATCATTTAACACACTGGTAACCCTAAGGAAGTGTTTCCTTGAGTTCTGTAAGTTGCTCTAGTAAATTAGAAGAACCTGAGGAGAGGGTTGAAGCCTCCAATCTGTAGTGGTCTATTAGAATCCCTGGTGACAGCCAGGCTTGTGATGGCATCTGAGGTGGGGGTGGGGACTGTCTTACAGGACTGAGCCCTCCACCTGTGGGATCTGACACTATCTCTGGGTAGACGGTGTTGGAACCCAGCTGGTGTCCAAGAATTGCTGGGCGCTGTGGGCGGGGCTACACATTGGGATTGGGTCCAGGAACCCTAAAAGACGGACCAAGAACCTAATAAATGTAGCCCTAGGATAAAACATGGGCAAACATTTGTTGTGTGTCATGAACCTGAACCTGTCAAGCCCGGCACCTGCATTTCAGTCAGGGTTCAGGGGCTGAGGGTGAGAAAGCAAAAGAGACAGAGCATAACTGAGCACTATGGAAAAAGGGAGCGAAAGGTGGGACTATTGGCACATGGATCTGACTGAAATTAAATCAAATGTGTTTGGGTTTTTTTTTTTTAAGATTTTATTTATTTATTTGACAGAAAGAGACACAGTGAGAGAGGGAACACAAGCAGGGGGAGTGGGAGAGGGAGAGGCAGGCTTCCCGCCACCGAGCAGGGAGCCTGATGCGGGGCTTGATCCCAGGACTCCGGGATCATTACCTGAGCCGAGGGCAGACACTTAACAACTGAGCCACCCAGGCGCCCCTAAATCAAATGTTTTAAAGTTGATTGAACACGTGAAGGATTTGCACTGCCCCAAAGAAACCGTGGCCCCAGTTCTCTATGGGCGAGACGGGCGGGGAACGCTTCTGCGAGAGTGAGGATGAGGGGCATGGGAGCCCCAGCCAGGGCCTGGGAGCAGCTGAGGGCCACTAGGATGTCCCCTCCTGGGAGCACACTCCAGGTCCAGGCTGAGAATGTGCCCATCTGGGGTCCAGGGTTCTCACCACAGCCACCTGGTGGGACTTCAGCATTGCTACAGAGCCAGGAGGGCTGAGGTCTGCCCTGGTCCCCCCTCCAAGTCAGCGCTGACCCCAGCACCTGTCCCTGCTCCTCAGTTGAGAGCTGCGTGTGTGGGGGCCCCTGATCCACGTTCTCCCACTTGAGAGGAGACACATCTGGGCTGAAAACGGGGACTTTGCACCTCTCTTGATCTTCCTGTGTAGAGACTTGGGGATGGTGCCCCTTGGGAAGGGGCTGTATTTTACATACAAGAAGGAGAGGCTGTCTGAACATGGCAGTCCTTAGTTCTGTTCACCCAATGCCTCCAGCTCTCCTGGGCTGGGGTGGGATTGCATCTCCCCATCCCCTGGAATGCAGGCACCCAGAGGCTGGGACTCCCCGGGTCCCTGCATGACTGTGAGAAGCAGAGTCCCCTCCACAGATTCTGCAAGAGTGCAGCAAGGGCGGGACAGAGGTATTTGAGGATTCTGTGTTGCACAGCCTCATTCAGCCCACCCTAACTGATGCACCTGCCCTGTGGCAGTAGTCTGCAATCTGCAGGCCCTCAGCTTCTCTCCCGCTCCTTGGAGATTTTAGCCTTGGTCTCACATGTTCCCCAGATCTTTTCTGGGCAGAATTTGGGGGCTTCAGAAACACAAGTCCTTCCCAGCACTTCTGCTGGTCGTTGACTGAGATATTCAGAGTCTGGGCTGTTGGGCACACACAGTTTACCTTTCCTTATTGTGACATTTAGCAAATATTCAGCAAAGTGCATGAAAGTATGCCTAATGAGTCGCTAGAATGCAGATATCCTATGAAACTACCACCCAAGTGAAAAACCGTGCATTGTTGATGGCCCAGGAGGCACCTGCCAACCCCTTCCAGTAACCACCCCTCCCTTCCCATGAAGGCCGCAGCTCTCTGGACTTCTATGGGTAGCCCATCTTTGCTTTTCATCCAAGTTTTAACCCCCAAGTGTGGGTTACACTAAACCTAAGTGAATGAGCTATCGTTTAGCTGAAGCTGTTTTTCCCTCTAACAAGGCACTACCAGGAAGACATGTCTATCTTAATTAAACCAACAAACTTAACTTAGTTCAAATACCGAATTATGTTCCACCTGGATCCTCCCCATTGTCAGTTTTTACTTGAGACACTGGTGGGGAAATCTGGAGTGGGTGGTGTTAGATCCAGGGGGTGCTCTTCTTGCTCTTTGACAGTGAAGGGAGAAGGGGCCATGGTGCCTGAGGCACCGGATGGTCTACAAGTCAGTTATGCAGACCACACTCAAGGTGGTGCGGAAACAGGAGAACAGGGAGGGGGAGCCAGAAGAGGCAAAGTGCTGCCAGAAGGCAGAGAAAGGGTTCCTGGTTTAGAGCTCATCAGCTCCAACAGAGGCGCAGACGCCATGTTTTCCCGACAACACAGGGGCAGGGGTTAGGCAGTCCATGTCCACCACAGAAGACAGGGAATTTCCCCAAAACAAAGGGAGTTTGGGCAGCTTCTTGGGAATATTCCTTGAAGTCCCCATCCCAAGGTAGACTAACCACAGCTGGCTCCAGTTATAGCCATTAACCTGGGAAATCAGTGAGGGATGATGTTATTAGGGTTCGAAGCCGGCGGCTGAGAAAGAATTCTTGAGACGTCTTTGGTGCAAAAAGGTGATTTTATTAAAGCACGGGGACGGGACCCATGAGCAGAAGGAGCTGTGGCAGGGTCATGATAAGTGGCCCATTATATACTTTCAAGTTGGGAGGGGGTTAGGGAGAGCCTAAATCACTAAGGAATTTTGGAAGCAAGGTTTCCAGGACCTTGAGGGGGTTAGCTATTGTTGGGAAAATGTCATTTATTACCATGGAATAAAACCTTAGTCATGAGACCCTTCAGATGTATATCAGTGGGCCATATGCTTGGGGGATGATTACCAACATGTATCTTGGGGGGCGTTTAGAGATAAAGGAAGTTTCCAAAGGAATTTTTATATGTTAAGGTAGACTTACAGGGTCCTGGGTTGGGGGGGGTGGGTCTGGCTAGGATTGCCTTTTGCCCTTAGCAAAGTATCAACATTGAGGCAGTTGAGTCCCTAGAGGAAGGTCACTCTGCCTGTTTCAAGGACTTGTCAGTGGGCTCTAGGTAGTAAGGAAATTTAATAATTTTTCTTCTACCTTTGTTTCCCACATCAAGGGAGAAGCCCCCACATCTGTTAGGAGGAACAGAGAGAAAGAGTCAGCATCTCCTTTGCTAGGGAGGGCCTGTGTTAACTCCAGCAGCCTTGGTTTATTCGGAGGAGGCCTATTCAGATAATTATCATCCAATATGTCACGAGGGGGTTTAGTAGCGGACACATTCGGGCAATCACATTCTGCAAGAGGCCCTTAGGTCGGGGTCCTGGTAGAGCAATGAAGGCCTAGGTATGAGCAGTGAAGGTACCCCAGGTCCATTTGCCCTGTTTCCTGCAAGAGAGATCTAACTTGATGGATTGCCCTGAAGCCATGCCCTGTCACAGGAGCTCAGTCCTTTCCTAAGTTTTGCAATCCAAATTGTTTCCAGTGGGTTAAAGGGCATCCCAAGGGAGAGAAGCTCCCCTCCCATGCTAGAGAGGGTGCTACAGAGGGTCCATTACCAAAGAAAATCCCCTCCGGACTCCCAGGTGGCATCCCACGAGCAGGATACGTCAGAGGTTCCTGGTGTCAAAGCGATCCAAAGCACCCCTTAGCAAAATCACTACGATCACGGCCACCATTAAAGGCCCCTGTAGGAGGGAGGCCTGCCCTCCCCCACTTCCCCATCGCATTCTAGACTACATGGGTGCTGGTGAAGGGACCCGAAATACCTTGCTTTGCTACAGGGAAAAACCATCTTAATTTGACAATGGCAAGACCTCCGGTATCTTGAAGGTCCTCTTTAGCATAGGAAAGTTCTTTTGAAAACCTCCTTTTCCCTTCCTCCCCCAACCCCATGTATATAATCACCCACCCCTTACAACCCCAGCTCTTTCTGCCCACAGGCCTGTCCCCGTGCTTTAATAAAACCACCCTTTTGCCAAGGATGTTTCAAGAATTCTTTCTTGGCCGTGGGTTCTGGACCTCACCCCACCCAACCTCACCTACCTTCAAAACTACATCACTCTCACTCCTGAGAGCTTTCTCTGTATCCTTGTTTAGTAAAACTCTATCGCTTTACTCACTCTCCGTTGTCCTCGAGATTCATTCTTCGACTCCGTGAGACAAGAACCTTGCTCTCCCGCTTCACTATGATGTGTTGAGGAGTGGCTTCATTCCTATTTATTCTAGAAGAGACTTCTGGGTTTCTTAAATCTGGGGTTGAATGTCTTCCAACTGTTTTGGAAAGTTCTCACCCATTAAGTATTCAAACATCGATCTTCCCCCATTTTCCATCCTTCTTCTCCTGGAACTCCAATGAACACACGTGGGAAGCTCTCTGTCCTCAGTATCTCCTACACACCAGTCGTGTTTCCCACACATTGTGTCTGTGCTCCCATCTCATGGTCTCTTTCTCTGTCTTCACGAGGCAAGGCCTTGGAACTGGCAGCGTTCACCCCAACAAGTTCCCAGGGACTCGCATGGCTCGAGCACAGCAAACCCACCTACTGAGTTCTTAATTGTGTTTTACTGCAATTTGCAGTTCTAGAACTTCTAGTTCGTTCCTTTCCAGATTTGCAATGTCACTTTCCATGGTTTTCCATGCCATGCTAACATGCTTAAGTTTACGTGCTTTTGTCTCCAAGAGCTTAGTGAGCCCAGCTGGTCTATCATTTGGGAAGTCCAGTGCCCAGTGTTTCTGTTGGCTTCTTCCTGCCGATCCTGTGCCATGTTTTCTTGTCTCTTTGGGTGCTCTGCACAGCTAATTTCAAGCCTGGGATGATATTTCCCCCCAGAGAGGGTCCTGATGACCCTGGAAAACACCTGAAATTACCTAAATCCAATTTCAGACATTGTAATTTCTCCATATTTCTGGATTTTTTTAAAAAAAAGATTTTTATTTATTTGAGAGAGAGAGCACAAGTGGGAGGAGGGGCAGAGGAAGAGGGAGAGAGAGAATCTCAAGCAGACTCCCCACTGAGTACGGAGCCTGACGCGGGGCTCGATCTCACAACACGGAGATCATGACCTGAGCCAAAATCAGGAGTCAGACGCTTAACCAACTGAGCCTCCCAGCTGTCCCTGGATCTTTTCTTAAATTGCATCTCCTGCTGAATCTCTTTTACTCCATATTTACTGTGATAATTCTTCTATCAGGAGTTTTTTCTGTCATATTTTTCATATTTACTATTTACTTTTTTGGTTTTTTTCCCTTTTTGTTGATTTTCATGGGATGAATAATTTTTTTTTTTAAAGATTTTATTTATTTATTTGACAGAGAGAGAGACAGCGAGAGCAGGAACACAAGCAGGGGGAGTGGGAGAGGGAGAAGCAGGTTTCCCCGCAGAGCAGGGAGCCCGATGTGGGACTCGATCCCGGGACCCTGGGATCGTGACCTGAGCCGAAGGCAGACGCTTAACGACTGAGCCACCCAGGCGCCCTGGATGAATAATTTTTTATTTTGTAACTTTGATAAAAAGTTATATTCATGTCTTTATTCACAAATATTTACTGAACACCTACTTTGTGCCCAGAATTGCTGTGAGCAGTGGACACCCAGCAAGGGCCGGCCCAGTCTGTGATGGGTGTTCTCCAGGCTGGTTCACCAGGGCCCATTGCCTGCACTGAGTGCACGTCGAGGTCCAACATTGCTCACTCTCGTGTCCCCGTTGTTCCCTCCTTCCCAGGGGCATTGCTCAGAATTTTATTTGGGGTTTATGTGGCTGACTCTCCTTCACTTTGACCCCTTGCTCTCACGTTTCTGTTGGTGGCTGTTTGTCCCTAACACAGACTTTGCAAAGGCATTTGGTCCTCTTACTTCTATGAGGGCTCACAACTTCTCCCGCATTTTTCTTCTCTTTCAGTTCCTCCTCCAAGAAAGCTTTCAATGCAGGTGTTCTGCGGATTTCTGGAAATATCTTTATTATGCTATTACAGTGGAATGACAATTTGGCTGAGTGTTAAATTCTAGATTTGTTTCTTTCAGTTCTTTAAATAACACCTTATATGGGACGCCTGGGTGGCTCAGTCGGTTAAGCGTTTGCCTTCGGCTCAGGTCATGATCCCAGGGCCCTGGGATCGAGTCCCACATCAGGCTCCCTGCTCAGTGGGAAGTCTGCTCCTCCCTCTCCCTCTGCTGCTCCCCCTGCTTGTGCTCACTTGCTCTCTCTCTCGCTCTCTCTGTCAAATCAAAAAATAAAATAAAATAGGGTGGGAGGATGGGTTGGCCTGGTGGTGGGTATTGAGGAGGGCACGTTCTGCATGGAGCACTGGGTGTTATGCACGGACAATGAATCATGGAACACTTCATCTAGAACTAATGATGTAATGTATGGGGATTAACATAAGAATTAAAAAAAAATGCAGAGGCGTTATGTCAGACTTCATAAAAATATGTGCACAGATGACCTTCGCAACATTCATCTGAAAACCGTCACCTACATAACAAACCCACAAAGAAGGATCTTCCTAAATTCATTCCAAATCTGTTGCAATGTCTTTGAAAATCTACTTTTTATGAAAGTTAAGACTGTGTATGATAATGCTATTTTACCCT
>NW_027933719.1:0-222 GCF_054177405.1 Leptonychotes weddellii | reverse complement strand
GCACCACCTACTTTGGAAGCACAGGAAATAGATTTTTTGATAATCTCAGTAGATTTGCAAAGTAAACCTATTTTGTGATTACTATAGTGATTTTTGGGGAAGACTTAAGTTTTGTTTTTTTTTTTTAAATTTTTTGATTGTTATGTTAATCCCCATACATTATATCATTAGTTTTAGATGTAGTGTTCCATGATTCATTTTTTGTGCATAACACCCAGTGCT
>NW_027933718.1:0-222 GCF_054177405.1 Leptonychotes weddellii | reverse complement strand
CGGTTCAGCCCACTAACCCTGGCCTCCCAGTTAGGCCCTGCTTACGACAACGCCCTCCCATTTGCCAACCCTCCCCACCACCCCGTGTTCTCCTTTCAAGGACCAGGCTACCTGCCGCCGCGGAGGGCTGCAGCAGAGAGACGGAGCCAGAAGATGCCTGGGGAGCGTCTCTCAGAATCAGCAGAGCCTCGGCCGCTTCCAGCTTCCGCTGCCACTCTGAGG
>NW_027933717.1:0-222 GCF_054177405.1 Leptonychotes weddellii | reverse complement strand
TTTGATTTGTATTTCTCTGATGTTGAGTGATGTTGAGCATCTTTTCATGTGTCTGTTAGCCATCTGGATGTCTTCTTTGGAAAAGTCTCTTCATGCCTTCTGCCCATTTCTTAACTGGATTGTTTTTTGGGTGTTGAGTCTTTATAGATTTTGGATACTAACCCTTTATCGGATATGCCGTTTGCATATATCTCCTCCTAGTCCACAGGCTGCCTTTTAGTT
>NW_027933716.1:0-222 GCF_054177405.1 Leptonychotes weddellii | reverse complement strand
TATGTTAAAAAAAAAAAAAGAATAAGAAGATAATAGGAAGGGAGAAATGAAGGGGGGGAAATCGGTGGGGGAGACGAACCATGAGAGACAATGGACTCTGAGAAACAAACTGAGGGTTCTAGAGGGGAGGGGGTTGGGAGTATGGGTTAGCCTGGTGATAGGTATTAAAGAGGGCACGTATTGAATAGAGCACTGGGTGTTATACACAAACAATGAATCATG
>NW_027933715.1:0-222 GCF_054177405.1 Leptonychotes weddellii | reverse complement strand
CCAATTTCAGCCTAATCCAGTGTCTTGTCCACACTTCCCTTGCTCTCTCTGCTCCACCACACTGATCTCATTCAGACCCTATAAGCACCCTACTCTCCCCACCATTGGGCCTTTACATAAAGCTTCCTTCTGCATAAACACCTTTACTTTCCTTTTGTCCAATTAAACCTACACATATTTCTTATTTCAGTTTAGCTGTGTTTCCTTAGGGCACCTTTCCTG
>NW_027933714.1:0-222 GCF_054177405.1 Leptonychotes weddellii | reverse complement strand
TCGGGTCCCCACATCGGGCTCCCGGCTCAGTGGGGAGCCTGCTTCTCCCTCTGACCCTCTCCCCTCTCATGCTGTTTCTCTCTCTAATAAATAAATAAAATCTTAAAAAAAATAGAATAAAAGATAAAAAGGAAAAAAAACCCAAACATTTTTCTCACACAAGGATAGGTTTTTATTGACATCCCTTCCTGTGTTAAAACGTAATGGCACTTTGGTCCCAAT
>NW_027933713.1:0-222 GCF_054177405.1 Leptonychotes weddellii | reverse complement strand
GATGAGAGAGTTGTTGCTCTTCTTTTCTTCGATCTCCTGTTGAGTTTGTAGGTGTTCAGAATGGTTTGATCCCTATCCAGCTGAATTCCTGAGAGGAGACGAAATCCAGGTCTCCTACTCCTCCGCCATCTTGCTCCGCTCCCCTCTCCAGCTGAATTTTAAACCCATGCAGTGGATTTTCCATTAAAAGTTATTGTACTTTCTGGTTCTAGAATTGCCATT
>NW_027933712.1:0-222 GCF_054177405.1 Leptonychotes weddellii | reverse complement strand
GCCTGGGCTTGTTGAGCGGACCTTCCCTTTTTGTAGGAGTCTTTGCAGCTTGGGTCCACGAAGCCCCGGCCTCCCGCCTGCAGGTGGCCTGAGGGACCTTCCGTGCAGGGGCTGCCCTCCCGGGTCCACGTGGGCAGGGGTGAAGGCACGTGATGAACCTGAAGACCCAGAGGAAGGGCCTGGCTCAAGAGAGACCATGAAGGGGAGAGGGTGTGCGTGGAG
>NW_027933711.1:0-222 GCF_054177405.1 Leptonychotes weddellii | reverse complement strand
TTTTAACAGCTTTAAGGTATAATATGCTAATTACCCATTTTAAGTGTACAATTCAATTATTTTTGACATATCAATGTTTTGCAATCATTAGCACAATTTGAGAACATTTTCATTACCCCCAATAAGAAACCCTCTACCCATTAGCATTCACTACCCATTTCTCCCTAACTGCCCTGCCCCCCAACCCCGAAGGCAACCACCAATCTTCATTCTGTCTTAATG
>NW_027933710.1:0-222 GCF_054177405.1 Leptonychotes weddellii | reverse complement strand
AGGCTACTTATTCAGTCCTCTCCCATGATCCAATATCCTGAATGATAACTTTCCTACCATGAGGGCAAGCCCATTTCTCAAGGATCCTCAGATTTCAGGCAGCTGAAGAGACAAATGCACAAGAGAAAAATTGTCTCCCTTATTTTGGCAGATGGAGGCTATCGCAGAATTTATTGTCCTGTCCTTTTTTTTTTTTTTTTTAAAGATTTTATTTATTTATTT
>NW_027933709.1:0-1307 GCF_054177405.1 Leptonychotes weddellii | reverse complement strand
TGCCTGTGAATTGGGATATAGTCATACCTCAGGCCACTTCTTTTTCAATGAGAAGATCCCTGGGTATACCACTTGATGGTCTGCCTTTTGGTAGGATTTGTACTCACTGCTACCTTTCAGACCACCTCTGAATATAATTTCAGTGCAATCAGAGTCTGTTTTTTACCTTCCCAAATTATCTAGTTTACTCATATATAGATCAACATTAACCTTTTTCCTCCTTCAGTAGTCTGTAAACAACTCCATGAAAGTATAGGCTTAAGCAGAGTTGCAAGAGTGGTGGTGACATCAAAGTTTGGGATGATTTATCACACAGTTTATGTGTGCCCTTTGGACTGTTCATACCTAAACATGAATGTACTACTTCCATCTTCTCGTGAATTACCGCTGGTACTTAGTTTTCATCACATAGTAACTTTTTTTTACAAGGACAAGTACCCCATTTCTACCAGAGCCCAGTAGCATGCCATGGGTATGTCCCAATTTTCTATAATTCTCTGACATACGCTAACAATAAACTATTATTCATCCTTAAAAGCAAATTAAATTCTGACACATGGTGCAAAATGGATGAACCTTGAATACATTTTGCAAAGTGAAATCAGCCAGACACAAAAGGACAAATGATGTATGATTCCACTCATCCGAGGTATCTAGAGTAGTCAAAGTCATAGAAACATACAGTATCCTGGTGGTGGCCAGGGGACAGGGAGAGGGGATAATGAGAAATTAGTGTTTAATAGGTACAGAGTTTCAGTTTGGAAAGATGAAAAAATTCTGGAGATGGATGGTGATAATTGTTGAAGGTACTTATTGCCACTGAACTGTATGCCTAAAAATGGTAAAAATGGTACGTTTTATATTATGTATATTTTACTACAATTTTAAGAATCTATGTTTTAAATGCAAAACAAATATCTCGGTATTTCTCTTTCCATACCATAAGGTTAACTAATTAAATGGCTACATGATTATTTGGGGAAGGTCTGGGGAAATCATTACCTTACAGCCCTGCTATGACACTGCTTAGTATTTCTTCTTGGGAACCTGGCTTCACTTTCAGTCAATTGATTTTGAAGATACATTCTCAATTTATTTTTATTGTATACATGGAGTAATATCATTTCTTGCTCACCTAAGGATACCATTTTTTATTAACAATCTCCAAGCCTCTCAGTGATCAACCTTCACAGGTGTCACTCTTCCTTATCCACTCATCCTAATAATTATAATCACTTGCTTCTTATGGTAAAGAACTGCCACTTAATCTTAAATCTTTTAGGATTCTATATCCTCATTGTTATTAA
>NW_027933708.1:0-222 GCF_054177405.1 Leptonychotes weddellii | reverse complement strand
TGGGTTGGCCGGGTGGTGGGTAGTGAGGAGGGCACGTTCTGCATGGAGCACTGGGTGTTATGCACAAACAATGAATCATGGAACACTTCATCTAGAACTAATGATGTAATGTATGGGGATTAACATAAGAATTAAAAAAAAGATTATAATGGTCACTTTAATTTAATTTCATTTTAAGTGATGTCCATGCTAGTCCCACATTTTCATACTGAAGAACTTTGA
>NW_027933707.1:0-222 GCF_054177405.1 Leptonychotes weddellii | reverse complement strand
TCTTGCCTTGTTTTTCTTCTTCTTTTTTTTTTTTTTAAAGATTTTATTTATTTATTTGAGACAGAGAGAATGAGAGAGAGAGAGAGAACACATGAGGGGGGGAGGGTCAGAGGGAGAAGCAGGCTCCCTGCCGAGCAGAGAGCCCGATGCGGGACTCGATCCAGGGACTCCAGGATCATGACCTGAGCCGAAGGCAGTCACTTAACCAACTGAGCCACCCAG
>NW_027933706.1:0-222 GCF_054177405.1 Leptonychotes weddellii | reverse complement strand
GTAGATGTTGCCTTAGATGCTCTGAGGAAGTGATTACAAATGCGTTCCTGTACAGGTAGCTTGTGTGGCTCCTTCTGCAAGATGCTGTGTAGGCCAGATTTTGCAGTAATACTTAAACACCTTGACCCATATAATAAGCCATGTCTTCCTTTGGGAGCTGAAGGGACTTCCTGGAACCTGCAGGCTGTAAAAATGTTTCATTTAGCCTCCTAAGATTCTGGG
>NW_027933705.1:0-222 GCF_054177405.1 Leptonychotes weddellii | reverse complement strand
GGGGCTCCTGGGTGGCTCAGTCGGTTAAGCGTCTACCTTCGGCTCAGGTCATGATCCCAGAGTCCTGGGATCGAGTCCTGCATGGGGCTCCCTGCTCAACGGGGAGTCTGCTTCTCCCTTTCTCTCTGCTCATCCCCCTGCTTGTGAGCAATCTCTCTCTCTCTGACAAATAAATAAATAAAATCTTTAAAAAAAAAAAGCATATCCATATGCTGGTACTGG
>NW_027933704.1:0-222 GCF_054177405.1 Leptonychotes weddellii | reverse complement strand
TGTGCTCTCTCTCTCTCTCTCATTCTGTCTCAAATAAATAAATAAAATCTTTAAAAAAAAAAGTATACTTCTAATAATTTGGATTTTTCTTTAATAATTAGCATATATCTAAGTTAAAATGCATAGAAAACATTTTTTAGTCCTTTGTATTTTCATACCTTTTAATTATTTTAACAGTAGAGGATAGAAAATGAGAAAGTGACCACAACGACTTCATTTTAT
>NW_027933703.1:0-222 GCF_054177405.1 Leptonychotes weddellii | reverse complement strand
GAATCTTTAATTCAACAAAGTACATTGCATCCCAGGAAAGAAAAAATGAACAGAGTGATGAATGCTGAGACATAACCACGTTTAGCTATTGAACACCATGACGGAGGCAGAATCCTATGAAGAACAAACCCAAACAGGGGCGCCTGGGTGGCTCAGTCGGTTAAGCGTCTGCCTTCGACTCAGGTCATGATCCCGGGGTTCCGGGATCGAGCCCCGCATCGG
>NW_027933702.1:0-222 GCF_054177405.1 Leptonychotes weddellii | reverse complement strand
TCCTATAGCACATGCAGTTCTCGGAGTCTGCCATGTCCTTGCTATCTGCTCCTTCTGCCTGGAGTGCCCTCCCATCCACTCCATGCTTAGTTAAGAACTACCTGCCCTTCGGGGCGCCTGGGTGGCTCAGTTGGTTAAGCGACTGCCTTCGGCTCAGGTCATGATCCTGGAGTCCCGGGATCGAGTCCCGCATCGGGCTCCCTGCTCGGCAGGGAGTCTGCT
>NW_027933701.1:0-222 GCF_054177405.1 Leptonychotes weddellii | reverse complement strand
ACTATATTTAAGTTGTGGGTGAGGAATATATTATCTAAAGAAATGCGACAAGTACCTTAGGTTGATGATCTTACAGTGGTCTTGGTTTTGCAAAAATGGTCCATATATATTTTGGCTCAGAGATGGTCTCACCAGAAATTATTGTGGCAAATGACTCATAACCATAATGATAATATTAATATTACTCCCACTTGGGGGGAGATCCCTGAATTTAGTGTCTGT
>NW_027933700.1:0-222 GCF_054177405.1 Leptonychotes weddellii | reverse complement strand
AGTTATATTAACCAAAATGCCACAGAAAGTTCTAGTGTCCTAGGAAAGACTCAGAGTGTCTCCAATGCACATGTGCCCCCAGTCTCCCTGCAGTGGAGGCTGCATGCTGAGATGCACGTGGGCCTCAGCTCAACCCACCGATTTATTTTGGGCAACTGAACAATACTACATGACTAAATGTTTTTCAGATACATTTTTTTAAGCCACTGCTAAGGGGACATT
>NW_027933699.1:0-222 GCF_054177405.1 Leptonychotes weddellii | reverse complement strand
GGGGCGGCTGGGTGATAGACATTGGGGAGGGTATGTGCTATGGTGAGCGCTGTGAATTGTGCAAGACTGTTGAATCACAGATCTATACCTCTGAAACAAATGATGTAATATATTTTTTTTAGAAAAGAAGAAGATAGCAGGAGGGGAAGAATGAAGGGGAGAAAATCAGAGGGGGAGACGAATCATGAGAGATGATGGACTCTGAAAACCAAACTGAGGGTT
>NW_027933698.1:0-1307 GCF_054177405.1 Leptonychotes weddellii | reverse complement strand
TGCCTGTGAATTGGGATATAGTCATACCTCAGGCCACTTCTTTTTCAATGAGAAGATCCCTGGGTATACCACTTGATGGTCTGCCTTTTGGTAGGATTTGTACTCACTGCTACCTTTCAGACCACCTCTGAATATAATTTCAGTGCAATCAGAGTCCGTTTTTTACCTTCCCAAATTATCTAGTTTCCTCATATATAGATCAACATTAACCTTTTTCCTCCTTCAGTAGTCTGTAAACAACTCCATGAAAGTATAGGCTTAAGCAGAGTTGCAAGAGTGGTGGTGACATCAAAGTTTGGGATGATTTATCACACAGTTTATGTGTGCCCTTTGGACTGTTCATACCTAAACATGAATGTACTACTTCCATCTTCTCGTGAATTACCGCTGGTACTTAGTTTTCATCACATAGTAACTTTTTTTTACAAGGACAAGTACCCCATTTCTACCAGAGCCCAGTAGCATGCCATGGGTATGTCCCAATTTTCTGTAATTCTCTGACATACACTAACAATAAACTATTATTCATCCTTAAAAGCAAATTAAATTCTGACACATAGTGCAAAATGGATGAACCTTGAATACATTTTGCAAAGTGAAATCAGCCAGACACAAAAGGACAAATGATGTATGATTCCACTCATCCGAGGTATCTAGAGTAGTCAAAGTCATAGAAACATACAGTATCCTGGTGGTGGCCAGGGGACAGGGAGAGGGGATAATGAGAAATTAGTGTTTAATAGGTACAGAGTTTCAGTTTGGAAAGATGAAAAAGTTCTGGAGATGGATGGTGATAATTGTTGAAGGTACTTATTGCCACTGAACTGTATGCCTAAAAATGGTAAAAATGGTACGTTTTATATTATGTATATTTTACTACAATTTTAAGAATCTATGTTTTAAATGCAAAACAAATATCTCGGTATTTCTCTTTCCATACCATAAGGTTAACTAATTAAATGGCTACATGATTATTTGGGGAAGGTCTGGGGAAATCATTACCTTACAGCCCTGCTATGACACTGCTTAGTATTTCTTCTTGGGAACCTGGCTTCACTTTCAGTCAATTGATTTTGAAGATACATTCTCAATTTATTTTTATTGTATACATGGAGTAATATCATTTCTTGCTCACCTAAGGATACCATTTTTTATTAACAATCTCCAAGCCTCTCTGTGATCAACCTTCACAGGTGTCACTCTTCCTTATCCACTCATCCTAATAATTATAATCACTTGCTTCTTATGGTAAAGAACTGCCACTTAATCTTAAATCTTTTAGGATTCTATATCCTCATTGTTATTAA
>NW_027933697.1:0-222 GCF_054177405.1 Leptonychotes weddellii | reverse complement strand
GGAACTGTAGACAATGGCCAAAGGAGAATTTACCCTCACTTGTAATGCTTCAACTTTTATAAGATGAATATATTTTTGCACATGTCATGTGTTTTTCAAAGTCTTTACAATAACATCAATAGTGGTGTATACAAAGTTGTATTAGCACAGATGAAGGAAATGTTAAATGTGCCCGTGTAATCGTGGAAGCCATCTTAGAGGAGGTGCCATTTGAATTTAGTC
>NW_027933696.1:0-222 GCF_054177405.1 Leptonychotes weddellii | reverse complement strand
GGGAGAAGCGGGAGGTCAGCCACTTGCAACTCAGCATAGGAGGGCTTAGCCTGAGGAGGCTGGGGCACCGGGAGGGAGCAGGGAGATCCCAGGACCCACCCTGGCTGGGGCTTAGAAGACTCACAACAGACTCTTGTAGCAATGGTCGCACTGCATGTGACTAATTCCCAGACACTCGTTTTTCACATTTCAACAACTCTGAAATGGGAATGCATCTGTAAT
>NW_027933695.1:0-222 GCF_054177405.1 Leptonychotes weddellii | reverse complement strand
TTTCCTGCACACAAGGGGAGGCATATTTACAAGGCCTGTACAGCAGGAGGTGGAAATATTGGAGTCATCACAAAATTCTGCCCATCACAGCCCACCCACTGACCCCCAGTGCTCCACTTTCTTCATGGATGCAAAATAGATTCTCCCTTTCTGATACTCCCAGGAGTATCATTGCAATGCAGCACCAAAGTCCCCAAACCTCACATCCAAACCGTCTAAATG
>NW_027933694.1:0-222 GCF_054177405.1 Leptonychotes weddellii | reverse complement strand
TTAGCCCGGTGATGGGTATTAAGGAGGGCACGTACTGCATGGAGCACTGGGTGTTATATGAAAACAATGGATCGTGGATCACTACATCAAAAACTAATGATGTATTGTATGGTGACTAACATAATAAAATTAAAAACTACCAAAAAATAAATAAATAAATAAATAAAACAGTGCCTGGCACTTATGAATGCTTTCTATTAATAGGGTCAAATCAAGCAACAG
>NW_027933693.1:0-222 GCF_054177405.1 Leptonychotes weddellii | reverse complement strand
TTTGTTTGTTTGTTTTTTATCTCTTTTTCTTTTTCTTTTTTCTTTCTTTCCCTTTCTTTTCCCCTGGTTTCAGGTCTCTTCTGATTTGTTTAATGTATATTTTTCTGGGATCATTGTTACCCAGTTAGCGTTATGTTGTCTCATTCATTTATTCTCCTCTGGAAAAAGTGACAAGATGGAAAAAAAAAAAACACCTCCAAACAAAGAACAAGAGGCAGTATT
>NW_027933692.1:0-222 GCF_054177405.1 Leptonychotes weddellii | reverse complement strand
TCAACGTGGGCACCACGTCTCTCCCGGTGACCATAATTACTGGCACCGTGAGCCACGTCCAGGCGTGACTGCTATGCTGTGGGTCTGCTTCTCTTGCTCTGACTTGCTCAGCTGCTCTGATGCTTGATGGCGGCATGTTCCGCGGGCGCTCGGGGCTGGGGAGCTCGTGCTGTGACCTGTACTGCCCCGTGTCGCATGTTGTGACCCTCCCAAGCCTCAGTT
>NW_027933691.1:0-222 GCF_054177405.1 Leptonychotes weddellii | reverse complement strand
ATCCAAAGTCACACAGCAAGGACGCAGACCCAAAGAGGTCTGACTCCAAGGCACAGGCCCCTGGCACCATGCCATACTGCTCACCCCCACTTCTGTGTCTGTAGAGGTCAAGGGCCCAGCTTTAGAGCCTCTTCCTGTGGGAAGGCTTCCCTGACCCTGTCAGGTAGATTAGGTGCTCACTCACAGTTCCCCGTGCATCCATGTCTGTCTCCTCATACAACT
>NW_027933690.1:0-222 GCF_054177405.1 Leptonychotes weddellii | reverse complement strand
TTTTAAGGACACTCGGTACTTCTTTGTCGAAATTGGTGATAAAAAAGGGTTATTAAATTTTGCAGGCGAGATAGTTTTACCAATTGAGTTTGTAGAAGTTGAGACCATTGAAAACATGAATTATCCCCTGATTGCTGTTGCTCATGCTAAAGACCAAGAATATCAACATAAATGGCAGTTTTATAATTTATCTACGCAGAAGTTAGTTAGTGATGGCTATGA
>NW_027933689.1:0-222 GCF_054177405.1 Leptonychotes weddellii | reverse complement strand
GTGGAGGATCGAGAAGGAGGGATGAGCAGGCGGGGCACAGAGGGCTTCGGGCAGTGAGACCACTCCGTGTGACCCTGTCACGGTGGGTACGTGTCCTCACACATTCGTGCAAACCCACGGAGCATGCACCACCAGCAGCGACCCTGATGTAGACTGTGGACTCTGGGGGATGACAATTGTCCACGCGGGCTCATCAGTGCTGACAAATGCACGGTCCAGAGG
>NW_027933688.1:0-1307 GCF_054177405.1 Leptonychotes weddellii | reverse complement strand
TTTAGATTTATAAATCACATGAAAATCAAGTACTACCAATTATCAATAGTAGTATTTAATACTATTATAAATTTCAAAAGGACAAGTAAAGGTTAACTTTTACAATTTCCTATCTTCAGAAATGTTTTCGTTTGAAAGGAAGGAGGAAAAGCTTTAACTGAGATTAAGTCCTAATACTTCAATTTAAAACTGCTCATCTTAGGGGCACCTCGGTGGCTAGTTGGTTGGGTGTCCGACTCTTGGTTTTGGCTCAGGTCATGATCTCCAGATCCTGAGATCGAGCCCCATGTCGGGCTCCATGCTCAGCATGGAGTCAGCTTGAGATCCTCTCTCCCCCTCTAACCCTCCCTTCTCCCTCTCCAGCCACTGCCATTCACTCTCTCTTTCTCAAATAAATCAATCTTTTCTTAAAATTAAAAAAATAAAATTTCTCATCTTAGTAGTACCTGGCTGCGTCATCAGTAGAACATGCAACCTTAGTCAATGATATAAATTCAAGCCCCCTGTTGGGTATAGAGATTACTTAAAAATAAAATCTTTTAAATCAATCAATCAATCAATCAATAGAAATTCTCATCTTACTAATACTGGGCAACATGAAGTCTTTAAGAATGAAAGATTCTGGGTAGAGTATGTCTCCTACATTACATGTGTTCAGATTCTATTTGATAAATAAATGGATTGAAAGAGTAGATAAATACAGTTGGAGAGTTCAATATTTTTTAAAGATTTATTTCTTTTAGAGAAAAAGAGAGAGTATGCACAAGCGGGGGGAAGGGCAGAGGGAGAGGGAGAGAATCTCAAGCAGTCTCCCCACCAAGCATGGAGCCCGACATGGGGCTCCACCCCCCAACCCCGAGATCACGACCCACGCCGAATTCAACACTCTGATGCTCAACTGATTATGCCACCCAGGCACCCCAGAGTTCAGTATTTTTAAAGAAAACTTTTATAAAGTAAAGCAATACATCTGAAATTGCAACAATCATTTATATTTCCTATTTTTGATTTTTTTCATAAGGAGACAACTAAAATTTTATATACTTTTATAGTATCATTTATATTATTTATTTTCATAAGGATGTAACTAAAATAAAATGATTAATGAATAATCACTTATATGTAATAAAGCTACACACAACAAAAAACATGTATATATTTAATGTATGAATAAAATCTACAAGTACAGGTAAAAACATTCCCTTTACTTCTGAAGAGGTTAAACGTTGTCAGAAGATACCAATCCCCACCCGCAGTCCCCAATTTTTTTTAAATAGAAAGTAAGAGGGGCACCTGGGTGGCTCAGT
>NW_027933687.1:0-222 GCF_054177405.1 Leptonychotes weddellii | reverse complement strand
GGGGCGCCTGGGTGGCTCAGTCAGTTAAGCGGCTGCCTTTGGCTCGGGTCGTGATCCCAGGGTCCTGGGATCGATACCTGCGTCGGGCTCCCTGCTCCGCGGGAAGCCTGCTTCTCCCTCTCACTCTGCTGCTCCCCTTGCTTGTGTTCTCTCTCTATCTCTGTCAAATAAATAAATAAAATCTTTAAAAAAAAAAAAAAAGAGGAAGAAGAAGCGATGTGG
>NW_027933686.1:0-222 GCF_054177405.1 Leptonychotes weddellii | reverse complement strand
TTTCCAACTGGATAGCCTGTGAGCATCTCAAACTCTAAGGTACAGCTGAACAACTTCACCATAACTAGCCAGCATCAAAACCATATTATCACCATCACTGTTTTCTGATCATCCAGTGTTGAATCCTAAGCATCAATTCTGAGCTTCACTTCTATTTGTTCTTTTTTTTTTTTTTACAAGAGTTTTCTTTTTTTTTTTTTAAAGATTTTATTTATTTATTGG
>NW_027933685.1:0-222 GCF_054177405.1 Leptonychotes weddellii | reverse complement strand
TTTTTTTAATGTTTTTTTTTTTAATTTAAATTCAATTAGTTGACATATAATGAATATTGGTTTCAGCGGTAGAGGTCAGTGATTCATCAGTTTGTATGATACCCAGTGCTCATTACATCATGTGCCCTCCTTAATATGTCCATCACCCAGTTACCCCTTCCCTCCACCCATGGATTTTGGCCATTCTTTTTTTTTTTTTAAAGATTTTATTTATTTATTCAT
>NW_027933684.1:0-222 GCF_054177405.1 Leptonychotes weddellii | reverse complement strand
AATTCGACAAGAAGCAGTTAAACTGTCTTTCTTTGCAGATGACATGATCATGTATGTAGAATATCCTAAGGAATCTAGAAAAGCATAGCTAAAACAAGTAACCAAATTTACCAAGTTCTCTAAAAACAGAATCAATATACAAAAATCAATTTGGCCCTATATTACAACAACAAACAAAGGGGAAATGAAATTCTAAAAATGGCTTCACACAAGCAAAATATT
>NW_027933683.1:0-222 GCF_054177405.1 Leptonychotes weddellii | reverse complement strand
CCCCATGACCTGTAGAAAGATTCATCATGCAAATGGATGTCACAAGAAAGCCCAGGTAGCAATATTCATATTTAAAAGAAAGACTGTAACAAGAGACAAAGAAGGACACTATATGATAATAAAGCAGACAATCCAACAAGATGTAACAATTGTGAATATTTATGCACCCAACACGGGAGAACCCAAATACATAAAACAGGTAAAAACAAACATAAAGCACCT
>NW_027933682.1:0-222 GCF_054177405.1 Leptonychotes weddellii | reverse complement strand
GGTTTCAATTAAGGCCAGAGTGCATCAGTTCCACAAAGTGTTTCATGATGCAGAGGAGTTTGTTTACCAAAATTGTGGTTCCAGAAGGAACACTGAAAATTTCTAATTGGCCTGTTTAACAAACTTTCTCTCCAACTTTATATTCTTGAGAGTAGAAGGCATGAATTTTTTTGTATTCCATGCTGTAAAGAGTGCAGACCCTGAATGAGTATCTGCAGGATT
>NW_027933681.1:0-222 GCF_054177405.1 Leptonychotes weddellii | reverse complement strand
TGAGGAGGTGGGCCCCCCGCGTGGGCTCAGTGCCCTGATAAAACCCCGCAGAGCTCCCTCCTGGCTTCGGACGTGTGAGGACGCAAGCAGGACGGAACAGGACCCTCACTGGCACCCTGATCTCGAACGTCCGGCATCCCGAACTGTGAAAAGTAAATCTCCGTTGGTTATCAGCCGCCCAGCCTCTGGCACGTTGTGTCGGTCCCACCACCCCCCCACGAG
>NW_027933680.1:0-222 GCF_054177405.1 Leptonychotes weddellii | reverse complement strand
TGAAAAACAAACTGAGGGTTCTCGAGGGGAGGAGGGTGGGAGGATGGGTTAGCCTGGTGATGGGTATTAAAGAGGGCACATTCTGCATGGAGCACTGGGTGTTATGCACAAACAATGAATCATGGAACACTACATTGAAAACTAATGATGTAATGTATGGTGATTATCATAACAATAAAAAATTAAAAAAAAAAGAAATGTAGATTTCAAGCAGTTTGTGTC
>NW_027933679.1:0-222 GCF_054177405.1 Leptonychotes weddellii | reverse complement strand
TGGGGGGAGGCCGGCACGGCTCGGGTCCTCGGATGTCTCTCTGCTTCCTCTGATTCACACACAGGCGTGCGTGCCGAGGACGGGCCTCACAAATGTTCCTGTGCATTTGAGGATCTGCACTGTCACTTGGCAATATGAGGCCCATTTGTTTTTCTCAAGTTGGCTGATTTGCAAAAATACTCAATGATTGTGGCTCAGCATACGTGGTTCCAACAGCCACAT
>NW_027933678.1:0-222 GCF_054177405.1 Leptonychotes weddellii | reverse complement strand
GAATTCTCAGCTTCAAGGAGTCCTAACTTCTACCCTTACAAGAAGAAAAAGTGGGAAAAATTGAAAATCAATGACTTCTTAAACCCAACAAAGAACTGCGTTTGCAGGCAAACCACCACCCCGACATCTGGTGAGGGGTAAATCTAAACAGGCATGGCCCAGATCTGTTTATCCAGACCAGAAGTCACCGGAGCCATAACTGGTTAGATTTAAATGATAATT
>NW_027933677.1:0-1307 GCF_054177405.1 Leptonychotes weddellii | reverse complement strand
TTATCTTTGTGTATGGTATTAGAGAATCGTCAAGTTTCATTCTTCTGTATATAGCTGTCCAATTTTCCCAGCACCATTTTTTGAAGAGACTGTCTTTTCTCCATTGCATATTTTTTCCTGCTTTGTTGAAGATTATTTGACCATAGAGTTGAGGGTCCATATCTGGGCTCTCTATTCTGTTCCATTGGTCTATATGTCTGTTTTTGTGCCAGTACCATGCTGTCTTGGTGATCACTGCTTTGTAATATAGCTTGAAATCGGGCAATGTGATACCCCCAGCTTTGTTTTTCTTTTTCAACATTTCCTTGGTGATTCGGGATCTTTTCTGATTCCATTCAAATTTTAGGATTGTTTGTTCCAGCACTTTGAAAAATGTTATTGGAATTTGGATCGGGATGGCATTGAAGGTATAGATTGCTCTGGGTAGCATAGACATTTTAACAATGTTTATTCTTCCGATCCATGGGCATGGAATGTTTTTCCATCTTTTTGTGTCTTCTTCAGTTTCTTTCATGAGTGCTCTGTAGTCCCTAGAGTATAGATCCTTTACCTCTTTGGTTAGATTTATTCTGAGGTATCTTATAGTTTTTGGTGCTATTGTAAATGGAATTGATTCTCTAATTTCTCTTTCTACAGTTGCGTTGTTAGTGTATAAAAAAGCAACTGATTTCTCTGCATTGATTTTGTATCCTGCCACATTACTGAATTGCTGTATGAGTTCTAGTAACTTGGGGGTGGAGTCTTTTGGGTTTTCCACATAAAGTATCATGTCATCTGCGAAAAGAGAAAGTGTGACTTTTTCTTTGCCAATTTGAATACCTTTTATTTCTTTTTGTTGTCTGATTGTTGTTGCTAGGACTTCTAGTACTATGTTGAACAATAGTCGTGAGAGTGGGCATCCTTGGCATGTTCCTGATCTTAAGGGAAAGGCTCTCACCTTTTCCCCATTGAGGATGATATTCACTGTGGGTTTTTCATAGATGGATTTTATGAACTTGAGGAATGTTCCCTCTATCCTTATGCTCTGAAGAGTTTTAATCAGGAAAGGATGCTGTATTTTGTCAAATGCTTTTTCTGCGTCAATAGAGAGGACCATATGGTTCTTCTTTCTCCTCTTATTAATGTGTTCTGTCACACTGATTGATTTGTGAATGTTGAACCACCCTTGCATCCTGGGGATAAATCCCACTTGGTCCTGGTGAATGATCCTTTTAATGTATTGTTGGATCCTATTAGCTAGGATTTTGTTGAAGATTTTGGAATCGATATTCATCAGGATATCGGTCTGAAATTCTCCTTTTTGATGG
>NW_027933676.1:0-222 GCF_054177405.1 Leptonychotes weddellii | reverse complement strand
TCAGCCCCAGCCTCCTTACACACACACACACACACACACACACACACACACACACTGACTTCTGATAAGCATTTAAGCACATCATGTCCAAGACTCATTCAGTCCTCTCTCCCTTATCCCCTATGTTGAATTCCTGGTAATGGAACTACCATTCTTTTAGATTCACAAGCCAGAAGTCTAGAAATCCTAGATTTCTTCCCTTTTATCCACCTCAGCTCCCAT
>NW_027933675.1:0-222 GCF_054177405.1 Leptonychotes weddellii | reverse complement strand
TCCTTATGATTTCCTTAATAAGATTTTTTTTTTAAAGATTTTATTTATTTATTTGACAGAGAAAGACACAGCGAGAGAGGGAACACAAACGGGGAGTGGGAGAGGGAGAAGCAGACTCCCTGCCGAGCAGGGAGCCCGATGCGGGACTCGATCCCGGGACTCCAGGATCACGACCTGAGCCGAAGGCAGTCGCTTAACCCACTGAGCCACCCAGGCGCCCAG
>NW_027933674.1:0-222 GCF_054177405.1 Leptonychotes weddellii | reverse complement strand
GGTAGTGAAAATATTTTGGAGCATGGTAGAGGTGGTAACTTCACAACACTGTGACTGCACTCAATGCCACTTTATTTTTTATGTTATTTTATGTTTTTATGCACTTTAATTTTACGTTACGTGACTTTCACCTCAGTTAAAAATTTTAAAGGAAAAAAGCATATATTAGATTATTTTTTCTAGCAGGCAGGATAAATGTATTCCGACTAACTTCGGAAGGGG
>NW_027933673.1:0-222 GCF_054177405.1 Leptonychotes weddellii | reverse complement strand
GGGAGGCTGGAGGAGATTGGCTGTGAGCCAGTCTGCAGAAGCTGCTAGATCATCCTTCTGCCGTTACGACAACTCTTCAGTTTATGTATGGAATCTTGAAAACCAAAAATCGGGTATCACTGTTCCCGTCCTTGGTTTCAATTCCAAACGAACAGTTCTGTTTAAGTTCTGTCCTACATGTGGGGGTAAAAATATCTCTATTATAAGCATGACAATTTAAGT
>NW_027933672.1:0-222 GCF_054177405.1 Leptonychotes weddellii | reverse complement strand
GTATTCTCTTGGTGGAAGGAGGAAAAAAAAAAAAAGGCAGTAAAGAAGCAGCAATAAACAATCCCGCAAAACCAATTTTCACATTGGCAGAAAAACACAAGAACTCCAAATAGCCATAACTTGAAACAGTGGCAGATCCTTGGCAGCGTATGATTTGAAATTATTAATGAAAACTTTCACCACAAACATGCACATCTCTTAGTTTCAGGGGACTTGAGCTTT
>NW_027933671.1:0-222 GCF_054177405.1 Leptonychotes weddellii | reverse complement strand
TCTCTCATAGTGCGTCTCTCCCTCTGATTCCCCCCCTTCATTCTTCCCCTTCTGCTATCTTCTTCTTTTATTTTTTTCTAAACATATATTGCATTATTTGTTTCAGAGGTACAGATCTGAGATTCAACAGTCTTGCACAATTCACAGCGCTTACCAGAGCACATACCCTCCCCAGTGTCTATCACCCAGTCACCCCATTACAACCACCCCCCCCCCCCCCAC
>NW_027933670.1:0-222 GCF_054177405.1 Leptonychotes weddellii | reverse complement strand
TCTCTAGAATTTATTCATCTTGTATAACTGAAACTTTATGCCCATTGATTAGTAGCTTCCTATTTCCCCTTTCTTCTAGACCCTGAAAACCACCATTCCATTATTTGATCCTATGAATTTCACTATTTAGGTACCTCACAGAGGTGGAATCATGCAGTATTTGTCTTTCTGTGACTGAACATATTTTATTTAGCCCAATGTCCTCAAGTTGCATCTCTATTA
>NW_027933669.1:0-222 GCF_054177405.1 Leptonychotes weddellii | reverse complement strand
GTCAGGTCAGTTTCCTTCAGTAGTAGCTCTCATCACAGAGAGGAAAAAGAATGTCAAAATATAGAAAATAACAGAAGAAACAAAAAGAATAGCATGAAATATTCTAGTTTCATGTAATTAGAATCCCAGAAGGGGAGAAAAAGAGACAGGAAGAAGAAGGAAGAAGAGGGAATGGGACAAGGAGAGAGGGAGAGAAAGAGACAGAAACAGACACAAAGACAG
>NW_027933668.1:0-222 GCF_054177405.1 Leptonychotes weddellii | reverse complement strand
TTGACACTTTAATTATAATGTGCCTTGCTGTGAATTTTTTGGATTCATCTTACTGTCAGCTCTCCAGGCTCCCTGGACCTGGATATCTGTTTCTTTCCCTAGGTTAGGGATGTTTCTGCTATTATTTCTTCAATTACATTTTCTGCCCCTTTCTCTCTTTCCCCTCCTTCTGAGACTCCCTAATGTGAATGCTGTTGCACTTGATATTGTTCCTCAAGCTAT
>NW_027933667.1:0-1307 GCF_054177405.1 Leptonychotes weddellii | reverse complement strand
TGTCTTCCTCAATTTCTTTCATGAGTACTTTATAGTTTTCTGAGTTCAGATCCTTTGCCTCTTTGGTTAGATTTATTCCTAGGTATCTTATGGTTTTGGGTGCAATTGCAAATAGGATCGACTCCTTAATTTCTTTTTCTTCTGTCTTGTTGTTGGTGTATAGGAATGCCACTGACTTCTGTGCATTGATTTTATATCCTGCCACTTTACTGAATTCCTGTATGAGTTCTAGCAGTTTTGGGGTGGAGTCTTTTGGGTTTTCCACCTAAAGTATCATTTCATCTGCAAAGAGTGAGAGTTTGACTTCTTCTTTGCCAATTTGAATGACTTTGTTTTCTTTTTGTTATCTGATTGCTCTGGCTAGGACTTCTAGTACTATGTTGAATAACAGTGGTGATAGTGGACATCCCTGCCTCGTTCCTGACCTTAGGGGGAAAGTTCTCAGTTTTTCCCCATTGAGAATGATATTCGCTGTAGGTTTTTCATAGATGGCTTTTATGATATTGAGGTATGTACCCTCTATGCCTATACTCTGAAGAGTTTTGATCAAGAAAGGATGCTGTACTTTGTCAAATGCTTTTTCTGCATCTATTGAGAGGATCATATGATTCTTGTTCTTTCTTTTGTTAATGTATTGTATCACGTGGATTGATTTGCGGATGTTGAACCAACCTTGCAGCCCAGGGATAAATCCCACTTGGTCGTGGTGAATAATCCTCTTAATGTACTGTTGGATCCTATTGGCTAGTATTTTGGTGAGAATTTTTGCATCCATGTTCATCAAGGATATTGGTCTGTAATTCTCCTTTTTGATGGAGTCTTTGTCTGGTTTTAGGATCAAGGTAATGGTGGCCTCATAAAATGAGTTTGGAAGTTTTCCTTCCATTTCTATTTTTTGGAACAGTTTCAGAAGAATAGGTATTAATTCTTGAAATGTTTGGTAGAATTCTCCTGGGAAGCCATCTGGCCCTGGGCTTTTGTTTTTTGGGAGATTTTTGATGACTGCTTCAATTTCCTTGTTGGTTATAAGTCTGTTCAGGTTTTGTATTTCATTCTGGTTCAGTTTTGGTAGTTGATACATCTGTAGGAATGCATCAATTTCTTCCAGACAATCTAATTTGCTGGCATATAGTTGCTCTGAATATGTTTTTACAATTGTTTGTATTTCTTTGGTGTTGGTTGTGATCTCTCCTCTTTCCTTCATGATTTTGTTGATTTGGGTCCTTTCTCTTTTCTTTTTGATAAGTCTGGCCAGGGGTTTATCAATCTTGTTAATTCTTTCAAAGAACCAGCTCCTTGTTTCGTTG
>NW_027933666.1:0-222 GCF_054177405.1 Leptonychotes weddellii | reverse complement strand
CCCTTGTTTGTGCTCTCACTCTCAAATAAATAAATAAATAAATAAATCTTTTAAAAAATGAAAACCACCCATTAAAATAAAGAATAAAGAGAAGAATGGGTCAGGATAAAAGGAAAATGAGAATACAGAAAAAGAGGAGGGCAGAATGAAATTATAACATGCAGGGACCCAAGCTATGAAGTCCCATAGTTTTACTGTGGGGAGGGACAGGCGGACGGGCCT
>NW_027933665.1:0-222 GCF_054177405.1 Leptonychotes weddellii | reverse complement strand
ATGGAGCACTGGGTGTTATGCAAAAACAATGAATCATGGAACACTTCATCTAAAACTAATGATGTAATGTATGGGGATTAACATAAGAATAAAAAAAAAAAAGAAATCCTTTTGATACAGAAAAAAATAAATAAAATTTCAAATAAATAGATTAAAACTCTAGAATATCACAAGATTTAATTCTGTATTTTATAAGATCATAAAATATTCAAAATTTTCTAT
>NW_027933664.1:0-222 GCF_054177405.1 Leptonychotes weddellii | reverse complement strand
TTGCAAATGGCAAGATCTCATTCCTTTTGATGGCTGCATAATATTCCATTGTCTATCTATACCACATCTTCTTTATCCATTCATCTGTCGATGGACATCTTGGCTCTTTCCATAGTTTGGCTATTGTGGACATTGCTGCTATAAACATCGGGTGATCAACTAAAATGGACTGTACTTCCCCATGATGCATATGCAGTTATCTTAACATTGCAAAGAAGGGAA
>NW_027933663.1:0-222 GCF_054177405.1 Leptonychotes weddellii | reverse complement strand
GTATGAGTTCTAGCAATTTTTTGGTGGAGTCTTTCAGGTTTTTTACATACAGTATCATGTCATGTAAAAATAGTGAAAGTTTGACTTCTTCCTTGCCAATTTGGATGCCTTTTATTTCTTTTTGTATTCTGATGCTGAGGCTAAGACTTCTAATACTATGTTAAATAGTAATGGTGAGAGTGGACATCCCTGTCTTATTCCTGACCGTAGGGGAAAAGCTCT
>NW_027933662.1:0-222 GCF_054177405.1 Leptonychotes weddellii | reverse complement strand
TGCACCAGTTTGTACTCCCACCGACAGTGTAAGAGGGTTCCCTTTTCTCCACATCCTCGCTAACACTGGGTATCTCTTGTGTTTTTATCTTTTTGATCATGGCCATTCTGACAGGTGTGAGGTGGGAGCTCCCTGTGGTTTCGATTTGCATTTGCCTGAGGATGAGTGATGTTGAGCATCCTTTCATGTGTCTGTTGGCTGTCTGGAAGTCTTCTCTGGAGA
>NW_027933661.1:0-222 GCF_054177405.1 Leptonychotes weddellii | reverse complement strand
CCCAAAACTGCTAGAACTCATACAGGAATTCAGTAAAGTAGCAGGATATAAAATCAATGCACAGAAGTCAGTGGCATTCCTATACACCAACAACAAGACAGAAGAAAGAGAAATTAAGGAGTCGATCCCATTTACAATTGCACCCAAAACCATAAGATACCTAGGAATAAATCTAACCAAAGAGACAAAGGATCTGTACTCAGAAAACTATAAAATACTCAT
>NW_027933660.1:0-222 GCF_054177405.1 Leptonychotes weddellii | reverse complement strand
CATTGTGGTAGGGGTGGGATGAGGCCCTGCTCTCAGGAGCCCCCACAGCCTTTCACAGAAAACTCCTCACCCTCAGCCTCCTGGCCCACCCCAGGGTTCCCACATGGAGCAGACTATGTCCCTCAGCAGCCTCCTCCCAATTCCCCCTCTCCTCACCCTCCAAGACCACCAGACTCCTAATCACTTCCCAGGACCTGACATTGGCCAATCACAGGGTGTGTG
>NW_027933659.1:0-222 GCF_054177405.1 Leptonychotes weddellii | reverse complement strand
ATAAGCTGAAACATAAAAGTACGGATATGGGAAGTGTAGTTACACAGCTGTTTTTGAAAATCGACATTAAGTACAATTTACACCGTCCAGGAAATCAAGACCGTTGAACGCCAACATCACTGCCTCCTAAAAGCATCAAGGCAAGACGTGCAGAGTGAGGACAGCTTCTGTTCCAAGCTCCTTTGCTCCCAGCAAACCAGGATCTGTCTCTCTGGCTAATCT
>NW_027933658.1:0-222 GCF_054177405.1 Leptonychotes weddellii | reverse complement strand
GAAAGGGCGGGAAGGTGTTTCCCTGGGCATGGGGGGTAACCCGGCACATTTATGGGGAACGTGAAGGAGTCAGTAGAGAGTCAGCTGAAGATAAGAGCAAGAGGGAGGAGGGGCTTGTTGGAGTGAGAGCTGAAAGGAGAGAAGGCAAATGAGATTGCTAATGGTGATGGTGGTGTGACTGCCCACAGTGATGAAGGAAAGGAGGGGGAGGAGAGGGAGGAG
>NW_027933657.1:0-222 GCF_054177405.1 Leptonychotes weddellii | reverse complement strand
ATGTGAAACTTTCTTTGATAATGAAGAGGAAATCAAGTGGAATTAAAATCTAATCTCGCGAGGGGGGCGGAGCAAGATGGCAAAGGAGTAGGAGACCTGAATTTCGTCTCCTCTCAGGAATTCAGCTGGATAGGGATCAAACCATTCTGAACACCTACAAACCCAACAGGAAATCGAAGAAAGGAATAGCAACAACTCTCTGAACAGAAAAGCGACCACTTT
>NW_027933656.1:0-1307 GCF_054177405.1 Leptonychotes weddellii | reverse complement strand
CCACTTTCATTAGGTGTTTGGTGCTTGCTACATCCCTGCCAACTGCCTCGATTCAAGCACGGATCAGATCCCTGCATGAATCTTCTCCTGGAGGATCCAGGAACTGAGACCTCCCTTCACACAATGCAGACTCAGGGGTAACAGCTTCAACTGATGCCTGAGGGCCACAAATTGGCACCTGCGGCCTCAGAATGATTTGGAGTGGGGGGCTCTCCCATCCTCTACACTGTGCAAGCATTTGGGGACAAGCACTAACTCCCCAGGCCCGGAGGGCCCCAGTGCCCAAGGTCTGCAGAAGGACTACATGCTGTGCATGTGCAGCTGTGCAGACCAGTATCGGGAGGGATCTGGAACTGGCAAGGGTCTGGGAGTCCTGCTCACAGGATCCAGCTCTTGCAGGACCAAGTTTGTGCCTAACTGGAAGCTCTACTCGGCACAAGTGGGCATGGTCCCCCTGAAGGCCGAGAGGGAGGAAATGGTAGTGTCCTGCGTGCATCAGCCCAGCCCCCTGGCTAGGTCTCCTTCACTGAGAGACTTGCTTACCGGTCAGCCCAGGCCACTATCAGGCAGTCAGTCCAAACAGGGACTGGTAGTCCCCCGTTTAAAGCTGCCCTCGGGAAGACTTAGGGGCATCGGGCACTGTCCCCTCTGGAGGCTATGCAGCTTTGGGGGACCAGCCTGAGCCTAACAGGCCCCAAGAGCCAAAGGCCAGCTAACAGAGTACACACTGCACATGTGTGGGAGACACAGGTCAGGGGAGCCTGGAATCTGAACCAGGGCGTCTGGAGGGACAGGCGGAGTTCTAGTAGTGAGCTACTGGGGGACCAGGACACGGCCTAATTGCAAGTGCTAGTCTGCACAAATGTGCCAAGTCTTCCCCCTGAAGACACAGCTAGAGCAGTCTGGACTGCCCTGTCAGGCAAGGCAGTGCAGGACGGGTTGAGATTTCCTCCAGTAAGAGACACCCAAGAGCCTTGATTATGGTGGCCGGGACCCCATCAGGCAGCCAGTCTAAGTGGGGAGTGACTAGCCAGGTTGAAGCTGCCACCTCAGAAAGAGTTTTGGGGAGTGAGCTCTGTCCCCCCCGGGAACGCTGCAGGTTCAGGGGACCCGACTGAGCCCAACGGGCCTGCTAAACCGGGGCAGCCCAACACTGCTGGCCGACAGTGTAGACACTCTTGGCACGCACTACTTGTCTCTCCTGGTTCAGCACCCCATATCCTCTCCTGTCTCTACCTGCTAGACCTAACCGGCTATCACCTGCATGTCTCCATCCCGATTGTCTGCATCATATTATGCATACATCT
>NW_027933655.1:0-222 GCF_054177405.1 Leptonychotes weddellii | reverse complement strand
TCACAAGGGCCACCACACTCCACGTCTGCCCGACCTGCAGGGGCCGCTGTCAGAATCTGGGTGGGTCCCCATGCATCCCACGCCTCCTGGCCAGCTTAGGCAGCCCACCACTTCTACATTTCAGGGGGGATCCGGGCCTCGTTATGCTGCATCCTCTGTGTGTAGCACTGAATGAATGGACCCAGGGCGTGAAAGCAGGAAGATTGGCAGGAAGCACTGCTC
>NW_027933654.1:0-222 GCF_054177405.1 Leptonychotes weddellii | reverse complement strand
GGGGTCTCATTCCTGCACTGCAGTCAAGGGGTGGGGAGGTCGGGTTCCCCATGGACAGCCCAGCAGTGGTGTCCTGCAGAGTCAGGCCAGGCAAGACCTCAACTCTCCTAACGTCTTGGGGCCTAATCTGGAGTTGGGGGTAAAGCCTGAACACCACCTGCTCCCTCAGGCCCAGAGAGATCCTGTGCCATGTCAGTGAATGACACCCCTCTCCCAATTCTT
>NW_027933653.1:0-222 GCF_054177405.1 Leptonychotes weddellii | reverse complement strand
CGGATAAGGTTTTGGGTGACCCCTGGGCTCCGTCCGCCCTCACCCCACCCACAGAAGCCCACTGAACGTTCCCGACCTTTCGCGGCAATACTCACGTTATTCGGGGCACCTGCTGGACGCAGTGTCTTCTCCCTTCCCGCCGGGCCGGACGCGAACGTGGAGAAGGACGGGAGCAGTGCGTCGCTGACAGCCATGTCAGGCTCGCCAGGTGGCTGCCTCATT
>NW_027933652.1:0-222 GCF_054177405.1 Leptonychotes weddellii | reverse complement strand
AAATGACTTTTCATAATCCCTATTTATTAATTGATACCTTCAACTAATCTCATATTTTTGCAGAAATGCTCTATGTCAAACTGTATGCATCCAGATATCATCTTCACAAGTGTTTACTTAGATCATTCTGCTTGAAAAGGAAACTTCTCCCAATATAACCAAGGTTTCCCTTTTATTTACTTTTTTTTTTTTTTGTTTTTTGTTTTTTGTTTTTTTTTTTTT
>NW_027933651.1:0-222 GCF_054177405.1 Leptonychotes weddellii | reverse complement strand
ATATTTTTACAATTATAAAATTCGTAAAATTTCTCTGTCCCTATTTCCCCCTAGTCCTGCATGAATGATGAAATTATATAGTCACCTTGTTCAACATCCTCCTGACCTAGTCACACCCAAATTCCAATTCCTCCCTGTATTTCATCTTTTTAAATGGTCACTTAGTCATTTATATAGAATACTGAACACATTTTCTGTGCCAGGCCCCTTGCATACAGCCTT
>NW_027933650.1:0-222 GCF_054177405.1 Leptonychotes weddellii | reverse complement strand
TCTAGGTTGGGGGGCTTTACGGCATTCCTTCTTGACATGTCCTATTTTCCCACAATTACAACATTTTATATTCTTTTGTTTTTGTAGGGCCTTGAGTTGAAGGGAGGCTACTCGGGCTTGATGTGTAAAAGTGCCAATATTTCTACATAGACGAAGATAATCGAGAATACCTCCTATTTCTCTATGTGGCCGGATGGCCGCTTGGCAGTCCTCATTAGCATT
>NW_027933649.1:0-222 GCF_054177405.1 Leptonychotes weddellii | reverse complement strand
TAGCGGGAGGGGAAGAATGAAGCGGGGGAAATCGGAGGGGTGGACGAACCATGAGAGACGATGGACTCTGAAAAACAGGCTGGGGGTTCTAGAGGGGAGAGGGGTGGGAGGATGGGTTGGCCTGGTGGTGGGTATTGAGGAGGGCACGTTCTGCATGGAGCACTGGGTGTTATGCACAAACAATGAATCATGGAACACTACATCTAAAACTAATGATGTAAT
>NW_027933648.1:0-222 GCF_054177405.1 Leptonychotes weddellii | reverse complement strand
CTGCAGGAAAGCCCGCACCCCGTCCACGCCCACAAAGTGCGAGGCCGGCACGCCCACCAGCCCGCCTCCGGAAGCCTGGAGCAGACGCGACGCGTGCCAGCGCCTCAGCCTGAGCGCCAGCAGCACGATGACAAAGGCCAGGAAGACGCACGAGACTGCCGCCACCGCCACCACCAGATACAGCGTGAGGTCCGAATCGCCTGGGTCGGCGGGGGTCCTGAT
>NW_027933647.1:0-222 GCF_054177405.1 Leptonychotes weddellii | reverse complement strand
TTTGGTGATTTGGCTCCCTGGGGATCTCTGCGCCCCAGGTCAGGACTCTCTGTGGGTGTTGCCTGGTTTCTTAAATGGCGCATTCTTCCAGCTCAGAACCAGCCCCCCAACCCCCCAACCCCCCACCCTGGCTCAGCCGGGATCTTCGGGATACCCCAGGAGCTGTGCCCCGCTGCAGAGCTATGATTTAAATCAACATAGGTGCTCTGAGGAGGCAAACAG
>NW_027933646.1:0-222 GCF_054177405.1 Leptonychotes weddellii | reverse complement strand
GGCAACAGGAACTGGCATGATAGAAGACAAAGAATTATTGGCTAGCATCCAGAAGGAAGGACACATGTGAGGAGAAGCACATTTCCCAATGGGGTGCTCTATAATCAATGATGACTAGTTCACCTGACAAGAAAGCAGAGCCACGAAACACAAAACTGACACAAAATATTGAGTGGTAGAAATCGTATGTAAGCAAGGGCCTGAAGAGATCAAAAGAGACTG
>NW_027933645.1:0-1307 GCF_054177405.1 Leptonychotes weddellii | reverse complement strand
AGATCATCTAAGCAAAAGATCAACAAGGAAATAAAGGCTTTAAATGACACAATGGACCAAATGGACTTCACAGATATATTCAGAACATTCCATCCCAAAGCAACAGAATACACATTCTTCTCTAGTGCCTATGGAACATTCTCCAGAATAGCTCATACCCTAGGTCACAAATCAAGCCTCAACCAGTACCAAAAGATTGGGATCATTCCCTGCATATTTTCGGACCACAATGCTTTGAAATTAGAACTCAATCACAAGAGGAAAGTCAGAAAGAACTCAAATACATGGAGGCTAAAGAGCATCCTGCTAAAGATTGAATGGGTCAACCAGGAAATTAAAGAAGAATTAAAAAATTCATGGAAACAAATGAAAATGAAAACACAACTGTTCAAAATCTTTGGGATGCAGCAAAGGCAGTCCTAAGAGGACATTATATAGCAATACAAGCCTTTCTCAAGAAACAAGAAAGGTTTCAAATACACAACCTAACCCTCCACCTAAAGGAGCTGGAGAAAGAACAGCAAATAAAGCCTACCAGCAGGAGAAGAGAAATAATAAAGATCAGAGCAGAAATCAATGAAATAGAAACCAAAATAGCAGTAGAAAAGATCAACGAAACTAAGAGCTGGTTCTTTGAAAGAATTAATAAGATTGATAAATCCCGGGCCAGACTTATAAAAAGAAAAGAGAAATGACCTACATAAATAAAATCATGAATGAAAGAGCAGAGATCACAACCACACCAAAGAAATACAAACAATTATAAGAACATATTATGAGCAACTCTATGCCAGCAAATTAGATAATCTGGAAGAAATGGATGCATTCCTAGAGATGTATCAACTACCAAAACTGAACCAGGAAGAAATAGAAAACCTGAACAGACCTATAACCACTAAGGAAATTGAAGCAGTCATCAAAAATCTCCCAAGAAACAAGAGCCCAGTGCCAGATGGCTTCCCAGGGGGCATTCTACCAAACATTTAAAGAAGAGTTAATACCTATTCTTCTGAAACTGTTCCAAAAAACAGAAATGGAAGGAAAACTTCCAAACTCGTTTTATGAGGCCAGCATTACCTTGATCCCAAAACCAGACAAAGACCCGATCAAAAAGGAGAATTACAGACCAGTATCCCTAATGAACATGGATGCAAAAATTCTCACCAAAATACTAGCCAATAGGATCCAACAGTACATTAAAAGGATTATTCACCACGACCAAGTGGGATTTATTCCTGGGCTGCAAGGTTGGTTCAACATCCACAAATCAATCAATGTGATACGATACATTAACAAAAGAAAGAACA
>NW_027933644.1:0-222 GCF_054177405.1 Leptonychotes weddellii | reverse complement strand
TTTTGTTATGCTTCACAGATACGGTGTTTTTTACAAATCAAAGTTTGTGGCAACCCTGTGTCAAGCAAGTCTATTGGTGCCATTTTTCCAACAGCATTTGCTCACTTTGTGTCTCTGTGTCACATTTTAGTAATTCTTATATTTATTTATATATATATGAATATATAATATAATTCAATATTTCAGACTTTTTCATTATATATTTGAATGGCTGCAATCTCA
>NW_027933643.1:0-222 GCF_054177405.1 Leptonychotes weddellii | reverse complement strand
GGGTCTGCAAAAGGACAAGCGAAAGGTCAATATTACCTGCACTGTGCCCACCATAGCACCCCAGAGGTAGGGAAAAATGACAAGGCAGGTGCAAAGTGGCCTGGACATTCTGCTATTATAGTGCAGGGGATGGCAGATAGCCATGTACCTGTCATAGTCCATGGCACTGGGCATGTAATACTCAGTAAGGAACAGAGTCCCAAAAACAAAACACTGGGCCAG
>NW_027933642.1:0-222 GCF_054177405.1 Leptonychotes weddellii | reverse complement strand
TCCCCGTCAGCGCGCTCAGTGCTCCACACCCCCAGGCCACGGTGGGTGGTGCTGACGTGCTGCGTGGACTAAGGCCCCTCGTCTCTGGGGGTCCCGGCCACTTCCCAGAGTGCAACAGACAGAAACCATCTGACCCCCGAGAGCGTGACTGTGAGGAGCCTCCTGCGAATCTGCATGACCACGGCCTCCGGTGAGGCGGCGTGCGCCACGTCCGCGGGCTCC
>NW_027933641.1:0-222 GCF_054177405.1 Leptonychotes weddellii | reverse complement strand
GTTGGCATAAAGACATAACATATAGGTTATGAGGGCTTTTTTTAAGGTGTAGAAACTTAGAATTTTTATGTTCTAATTTCCCCACTTTTGCCTCTGAGATTTTACCAATTGCTTCTCAGCTTTGGGGAGTTCTTCTCCCTCTAGATTTTTGGTGCAAATGCAATTCTGGTTGTGTGTGTGTGTGTGTGTGTGTGTGTGTGTGTGTTAGGGTTTGACTGTGAT
>NW_027933640.1:0-222 GCF_054177405.1 Leptonychotes weddellii | reverse complement strand
TTCCTAAATTCTGTACTTTATTTTTTTTTTCAAATCCTTTATTTTTTGCATTTTTGCAGTGTTAGTTTCTCATGAAAGGTAAGGGGAATACATATGAGTCTTGAGTGCCATCTTAATCCAAATGTTGTTTAGATTTTATATGGAAAACATATAAGTGATACCATAATCCTAGCATATTTATTAAATTGAAGCCTACATAATTTATGAAAAATGAATATGCAG
>NW_027933639.1:0-222 GCF_054177405.1 Leptonychotes weddellii | reverse complement strand
TTGGAGGCTTCCGGCAGGACCTGGGGTGGACTTTTTATGAAGACCAGGGGGACAGGATGCAACAAGGCCATATTCTCCTGAGAGGTGGTGCATGAAAGTGAGCCCCAAATGAGTCCTCTTTTTTTTTTTTTTTTAAATTTTTTTTTATTCTTATGTTAATCCCCATACATTACATCATTAGTTCTAGATGAAGTGTTCCATGATTCATTGTTCGTGCACACC
>NW_027933638.1:0-222 GCF_054177405.1 Leptonychotes weddellii | reverse complement strand
GTAATGTATGGGGATTAACATAAGAATAAAAAAATAAAAAAAAAATACATGGCCAGTCCACAGTGCTCTTCTCTGCTCTAGACCCATTACCAAAATGATGGTCTTTTCCCCCAAAAGAAAAGAAAAAAGTCTTTTCCAATGTGTTCTATCTTATCTACCATCACCACCACCCATCATTTTATGCATCTTGGAAAGCTGGCTTTGACGCCATTCTCCACCTCT
>NW_027933637.1:0-222 GCF_054177405.1 Leptonychotes weddellii | reverse complement strand
ATGGCACATCTGTCAGCCCTAGCATCCCACACACTCGGTTTATATCTGTCTTGGGATAGTCCCTGAAAGGAAAAGATCATCCTCTTTGGATGGTGGATATTCATGCCATTTTATTTGATTCGATGTTTTGTTCTTTTGTGATATGCCTATACATACTTTTTATCCTATTGAATTTATGTTTTAAAGCATTTATTTACAGGGGCGCCTGGGTGGCTCAGTCGT
>NW_027933636.1:0-222 GCF_054177405.1 Leptonychotes weddellii | reverse complement strand
GTGGGGGCCCTGCTGCACGTCCCCGAGCCCAGCTGGTCACTGCTCGTCGGCGACACCTGCTGGCCGCTGCAGCTGCAGTCGATCACGTTTCTAGCCCCTGGGGTGGGGAGTTGCGGCCCCAGTCCAGAACCCAGAGCTGCACCCCCCAACATTTCCCTTGTCCGGGCATACTTAGGAAATCGTATTTGTACAGCACTGTGAACTAGAAGGACAGGCGGGGGG
>NW_027933635.1:0-222 GCF_054177405.1 Leptonychotes weddellii | reverse complement strand
TACCAAATATTGTCCCTCCAAAGGACTATGTATGGGCCTTGGAGAAAAGAAGGCAGGGAGATGGGTGGGATCATTGTCTCTTCCTCTGGCCTTCAGGGGACCACAGGAAGAGCCTCCCAATGGTCTCCTTCCCCGCAGAGCAGGGGTCCTGGAACCCCCAAGCATCCCAGCTGTGTCCCCACAGCTGAGGAAGAGGTGGGACTGCCAGCCTGGACACTCACT
>NW_027933634.1:0-1307 GCF_054177405.1 Leptonychotes weddellii | reverse complement strand
ATTCTTTACCTTCATACTCACGAGTGGCTTTTGTAGTCGCTGTTGAGCGGGTTAAAAAGTAAACGTCAGCATTAGTGTCATGGAATAAAACGTCATGATAATCAGGATGTATATCTTTACGCATAATATTACTCTCTTTGTCCGGTATATCTAAGTGGTATTGACTTATTGCCAACTTAATCTTAGACACGTAACTGAGGCACCAAGGGCATATCACTATTAGCCATCGTATCACTGGCGTATTCCAGCATACAACACCAATCGCTTGCAAACTTAGCCTTCCCCAGTGGGAAATTGGAGTGCAGATTTTACCGATTTTTAAGGTCAGTTGCAAGCACAAGCCTAATTATAGTCAAACTCATTTAAATTCGCTATAAGGCGACCAACCGCAGAGATTACAGAAAGTACAAATAGGACATCTAGGGCGCTTAACACCGTAATGGTTTACTATGAGGTAGACTATATTTAAAGGTTATTTTTTTGAGCACCGCTAATCACTACAACGACCACGCCTATTAAATTTTCAATAGCTACCCAGCCCATATCCTCTTCACTGACACTCGCCTGCGTATTATCTCCTACTAAACGTATGCTTTCTATCCGCTTATTGTCTGTATCCTCATGATAACGTAAACGGTTAACACGTTTAATAATTTGACCATATTTTGGGTGTTGCATTGCCACAATATCGCCAATATTTAGACCATATCCTAAAATAAGATGTTCAGTTTTAATTTTATTTAATGGGCTTAAACAGTTTACTAATAAGAGTAATGGTCGTGCTACTAAATAACGTAGGTTTGATTTTTCGCGCTTACGGGTGTTTTGTTGATGACTGCTTTGTTGTTGCCTTTTTTGCTGATAGAGACAAGGCGATTGCCATACCAATACGAATGCACCCGACTCAAGGGTCGGGTGCATACTGTTACCTACAACTTTTAATATCCTAAAACGCATAAATTGCCATGTGTTTATAAAAAAAGCAGTTCTTTATCAAAAAGACTAAGCTAATTTAGGATATACCGTTTCAACTTTAGGCTCATAAGGGCAAACTGCGCGGTAAGTTTCAAGACCTTTTGATTCCCAAAATACTTCAGCAAAAGCATTTACTAAATCAACAAGCTTTTGTGCTTTATCAATATCAATACTTTGTTTAGCGCCAGAGCCTGCAAGCATAATGTCATGCGCTAGAGTATGGATATCAGGATACTTAGTTAACAATTCACCTTTAAAGTAATCGCCCCAAATGATGCGCACTTCATTTTTAACACTTTCAGCATATTTCTCTTTTTCTAACACTAAGCGTA
>NW_027933633.1:0-222 GCF_054177405.1 Leptonychotes weddellii | reverse complement strand
GGAGCTGCCTCTGACTGGTGTATTAGGATCAACTGTTAAATATTCAAGAATTCCATGTGTGGTGTGTTCTAGACTCAGTGGCTTGAAATCAGCCATGGTGGGAGTATTTCCATCACAAGAGCCAGCAAGCTCTAGAAGTGAGGGCATTTTAAATTTTATCTTAGGATTACAGCTTTGTAATAGAGCTTGAAGTCCAAAACTGTGATGCCACCAGCTTTGCTT
>NW_027933632.1:0-222 GCF_054177405.1 Leptonychotes weddellii | reverse complement strand
TCTGCAATGACACTAAGTGTTCTTTTTTTTTTTTTTTTAAAGATTTTTATTTATTTATTTAACAGAGGTAGAGAGAGAGCACAAGTAGGCAGAGCAGCAGACAGAGGGAGAGGGAGAAGGAGGCTTCTGCTGAGCAGGGAGCCTGATGCGGGGCTCGATCCCAGGACCCTGGGATCATGACCTAAGCCGAAGGCAGATGCTTAACCGACTGAGCCACCCAGG
>NW_027933631.1:0-222 GCF_054177405.1 Leptonychotes weddellii | reverse complement strand
TGTCTTACGGTTTTTGGAGCTGCTATAAATGGAATTGATTCCTCAATTTCTCTTTCTTCAGTTACATTGTTAGTGTATAGAAATGCAACTGATTTCTGTGCATTGATTTTGTATCCTTCCGTGTTGATGAATTGCTGTATGCGTTCTAATAACTTGGGGGTAGAATCTTTTGGGTTTTCCACGTAAAGTATCATGTCATTTGCGAAGAGAGAGAGTTTGAGT
>NW_027933630.1:0-222 GCF_054177405.1 Leptonychotes weddellii | reverse complement strand
TACACATTTGAGGTCTTGTCCCACCAGAGTATACTACACTCCCACTCTCTGTGATAACAGTCTGAAGGGACCTGGATCATCTGGACATTCTACAGAATATCAGATTGATCTACTATTCTGATGATTTGATTTGATTCTACAATTAACATCATGTAGAGTGGACCAGAGAGCAAGAAGCGGAGGAAGCTTTCATAAGACACGTGCATTCCAGGAGATGGGAAG
>NW_027933629.1:0-222 GCF_054177405.1 Leptonychotes weddellii | reverse complement strand
AGACTCCCCAGAGAACAGGGAGCTGATGCGGGGCTTGATCCCAGGACCCTGAGATCATGAGCTGAGCTGAAGGCAGATGCTTAACCAACTGAGCCATCCAGGTACCCTGAGCATGTGACTCTTGATCTCAGGGTTGTACGTTTGAGCCCCACGTTGGGTGTAGAGATTACTTAAAAATAAAATCTTTAAAAAAAAAAAAAAAAGATAAAAGCAAACATTTTT
>NW_027933628.1:0-222 GCF_054177405.1 Leptonychotes weddellii | reverse complement strand
CAAGTGTTCTCTTTTCTCCACATCCTCGCCAATGTTTTTGTTTCTAGTTTTTTGTTTTTGTTTTTGTTTTTTTTGATAATAGACATTCTAACAGATGTGAGATATTTTTTTGTTTTGTTTTGTTTTTTAAGGAGAAATAGTGCAAACAAATAACTTCTTACTAGGTAGATGAGCCAAGGACACAAACGGGTTAGTGTTCAAAAGGTAAGACAGATAGTAAGT
>NW_027933627.1:0-222 GCF_054177405.1 Leptonychotes weddellii | reverse complement strand
TTAGACAGCAGCATTTGGATACAATATAAACCTCTTACTCATATAGGGTAAAAACTCCCATCTCCTCTACCTTTGAACAAACTATTTCTTTTTCTTTTTTAAAAGATTTTATTTATTAGGGTGCCTGGGTGGCTCAGTCGTTAAGCGTCTGCCTTCGGCTCAGGTCATGATCCCGGAGTCCTGGGCTCGAGCCCTGCATTGGGCTCCCTGCTCGGCGGGAAG
>NW_027933626.1:0-222 GCF_054177405.1 Leptonychotes weddellii | reverse complement strand
CATCTTTTTATGTTCCTGTGGAATAAATTCTCAAAAGTAGAAATGCTGGTTTAAACGAAAATACATTTTTTCTCTCTTCCTCTCTCTCTCCCTCTTTTTCCTAAAGGTAGCTAAGAAAATTTGCAAAAAGGAAAAGAACTCAAGTTGAAGCTACAGAAGGATTTAGGTTAGATACCAAGAAGAACTTTTTTTTTTTTTTTAAAGATTTTATTTATTTATTTG
>NW_027933625.1:0-222 GCF_054177405.1 Leptonychotes weddellii | reverse complement strand
GTTTAAAACACTTCAAATTATTTTCCATACATTCGAGATAAAATCCAACAGCATTAGTATAACATACAAGGCCCTGCTGATTTCTCCAGCTCTTGATATTCTTCTTCTCTTACTTTAAGTTCCAGCCATGCAGCCCTCCTTCCAAATTCTGAAAACAAATAAACACAGTTCTGTCCAAACTTCGGATCTTTGTACATACTCTTCCCTCTACTGCAATGATCT
>NW_027933624.1:0-222 GCF_054177405.1 Leptonychotes weddellii | reverse complement strand
TCCTCCTTAGGTTCTTCGAACTCGCCAGAGCAGCTCACAGACCTCGGGGGCACTGCCTTGTGCTTCCCAGTTCCTTAAAGGATATGATAAAGGACACGAAGAGTGAGGTGCCAGACAACTGAGTTTCTGTCGTCATGGAGCTTGGGGCCGGCTCATCGTAGAAGAGTTGTTTCCCTAAGCGTGGAAGGTCTCCAGAAAGAACCAAAAAGCTGACCTCTTGGG
>NW_027933623.1:0-1307 GCF_054177405.1 Leptonychotes weddellii | reverse complement strand
TTCTGAATAGTTCTGTGAAGTCCATTTGGTCCAGTGTGTTATTTAAAGCCTTTATTTCCTTGTTGATCTTTTGCTTAGATGATCTGTCCATTTCAGTGAGGAGGGTGTTAAAGTCCCCTAATATTATTGTATTGTTGTTGATGTGTTTCTTTGATTTTGTTATTAATTGGCTTATATAATTGGCTGTTCCCATGTTAGGGGCCTAGATATTTACAATTGTTAGATCTTCTTGTTGGATAGACTCTTTCAGTAGGATATAGTGTCCTTCATCATCTCTTATTATAGTGTTTGGTTTTAAATCCAATTTGTCTGATATAAGGATTGCCACCCCAGCTTTCTTTTGATGTCCATTAGCATGGTAAATGGTTTTCCACCCCCTCACTTTCAATCTGGAGGTGTGTTTGGGTCTAAAATGAGTCTTTCGCAGGCAGCATTTCTATGGTCTTGTTTTTTAATCCAATCTGATAGCCTGTGTCTTTTGATTGGGGCATTTAGCCCATTTACATTCAGGGTGACTATGGAAAGATATGAATTTAGTGTCATTGTATTGCCTGTAAAGTGACTGTTACTGTATATTGTCTCTATTTCTTTCTGGTCTGTGTTACTTTAAGTCTCTCTCTTTGCTTAGAGGACCCCTTTCAAGATTTCTTGTAGGGCTAGTTTTGTGTTTGCAAATTCTTTTAGTTTTTGTTTGTCCTGGAAGCTTTTTATCACTCTTTCTGTTTTCAATGACAGCCTAGCCGGACATAGTATTCTTGGCTGCATATTTTTCTTGTTTAGTGCTCTGAATCTATCTTGCTAGTCCTTTCTGGCCTGCCAGGTCTCTGTGGATAGGTCTGTTGCCAATCTAATGTTTCTACCATTGTAGGTTACAGACCTCTTGTCCCAAGCTGCTTTCAGGATTTTCTCTTTGTCTCTGAGACTTCTAAGTTTTACTATTAGATGTCAGGGTGTTGACCTATTTTTTTTTTTTTAATTTTGAGCGGTATTCTCTGTGCCTCCTGGATTTTGATGCCTGTTTCCTTCCCCAAATTAGGGAAGTTATCTGCTATAATTTGATCCAATATACCTGCTGCTCCTCTCTCTCTTTCTTCTTCTTCTGGGATCCCAATTATTCTAATATTGTTTCATCCTATGGTACCACTTATCTCTCGAATTCTGTTCTTGTGATCCAGTAGTTGTTTGTCTCTCTTTTTCTCAGCTTCTTTATTTTCCATCATTTGGTCTTCTATATCCCTAATTCTCTCTTCTGCCTCATTTATCCTAGCAGTTAGAGCCTCCATTTTTTTTTGCTTCTTTTTTTTTTT
>NW_027933622.1:0-222 GCF_054177405.1 Leptonychotes weddellii | reverse complement strand
TTGGGTCTGTCGTCTACCCTCTTGGCCATGGGTCCCTACAGCGGGAGGGCCTCCTCGTGGTGGACACAGGTTCCCACACTAGTCACTAGTTTGCCCAGCACGCGTTCACTATAAATAGCCAGGTTTTGACCAGAGAGAACATTCTGGGCACAGCAGAGCTGGAGTGGGGTGGGTGGGGGTGCTGGGAAGAACTCATTTTTCTGCAGGATGCCCCTCACCCTC
>NW_027933621.1:0-222 GCF_054177405.1 Leptonychotes weddellii | reverse complement strand
GAGAGCCGCTGTGACTACACGCGCCCCCCCCCCGATAATCTGAGGTAATCTCCCCATTCTGCTGATCAGCAACATTAATTCTATCTGCAAGGTTAATTCCTCTTTGACAGTTAACCTAACATATTCACAGGTTCCAGAAATTAGGACATTTGTTGGGGGGGTCATTACTCTGCCTACCACACTATAGGATTAATAGTTACTGATTAGGGGTGCCTGGGTGGT
>NW_027933620.1:0-222 GCF_054177405.1 Leptonychotes weddellii | reverse complement strand
TGCCTAGAAGTGGAATTGCTGGGTCGTATGTATGGTCATTCTGTTCTCCAGCAGCCGCACCATTTCTCATCCCGCCAGCAATGCACACAGCGCTCCAACTTCTCCACATCCTCGCCGACCCCTGCACTTTTGCTTTGTTACTGGTTTTTGTTTTGTTTTTGGTAATAGCCCTCCTCGTGGGTGTAAAATAGTATCTCATCGTAGTTAGGATTTTTTTTTTTT
>NW_027933619.1:0-222 GCF_054177405.1 Leptonychotes weddellii | reverse complement strand
ACTGGACCAAAATTTAGTTTAATCATTTTATTTCAAGTGTAATATTTAAAATCATAAATGGGGTTTTGTAATCCAAAGTGGAAACATTTTATTCTTCATAGCTTCAGAATATGACAAGCAACTTCAGACCTTGCTTTCCAAACCCAGTCTTCTTTGCTATTTTTCAGACTTCTGAGACCTAGTATTTAAGCTACTCCAGTTTTAGACAACTATTGTACACTT
>NW_027933618.1:0-222 GCF_054177405.1 Leptonychotes weddellii | reverse complement strand
TGAAATTATAGTAGGAAGAGCAGAACTGTTGCAGAGTCTGCAAAAGGATTAGGCAGAGGAATGGTAGGGAGGAATGACATCCACGTCTCACTCAGCTTACCAAGCTTTGTGCCCTAGTCTGGGGTTACATTGGACCAGAGGGGGTTACTTTTTCTAATTAGCATAAAGATGTCATGTAGGCTATTGCTGTCCTAGATGGGAACCTTCTTTTTTTTTTTTTTT
>NW_027933617.1:0-222 GCF_054177405.1 Leptonychotes weddellii | reverse complement strand
TCCGATTATTCTCCGTTCTAGAACTGCACACTCCTCTTGTGACATTTCTCACGCCCGTATAAAGTCTTGCCTGGTTGCGTTTTGTGCATCACTTTCCCTCCATTTTAAGCTCCCGGAGGGGAGGGGACGCGTCTGTTTCCTCCTCTGGATTCGCAGGGGCGGCAGGGGCCTGAGCCAGCTCAGCCCAAACCAAGTGTTCAGGGGGGAGGGCAGCGGGTGGGA
>NW_027933616.1:0-222 GCF_054177405.1 Leptonychotes weddellii | reverse complement strand
TTTGTACTCTGAGAATAAATGTGATTTATTGCAATCCTTATGCCCTATAATGTACACACCAAGACAGCAACAAAAAAAGCCAGTTACAAATGATTTTTTCCTTACTTTTTCAATGTTACTACTGCTACACAACTACAAAATGAAAATACTATAACTCACATAGAATTTCCTTTTCTTCCCAACAAGGATTTTTTTTTTTAAATAAACTTCAGTGATCACAGT
>NW_027933615.1:0-222 GCF_054177405.1 Leptonychotes weddellii | reverse complement strand
TATGTCCCCAGAACCCCATTTAGGGACCACCTCAGACTTTGCAGGTGATAAATGTCTTTTTTTTTTTTAACTTTATTATGTTATGTTAGTCACCATACAGTACGTCATTGGTTTTTGATGTGGTGATCCATGATCCATTGTTTTCGTATAACACCCAGTGCTCCATGCAGTACGTGCCCTCCTTAATACCCATCACCGGGCTAACCACCGCCCCCCCCTCTA
>NW_027933614.1:0-222 GCF_054177405.1 Leptonychotes weddellii | reverse complement strand
TGTTCAGAGAGTTGTTGCTATTACTTTCTTCGATCTCCTGTTGAGTTTGTAGGTGTTCAGAATGGTTTGATCCCTATCCAGCTGAATTCCTGAGAGGAGACGAAATCCAGGTCTCCTACTCCTTCGCCATCTTGCTCCGCCCCCCCTGGAACAACTCTTTTGTTGCTATCTCAGAGCAATCTTGGTGGTAAATGACAACAACAGGTATATGTGAGACATGTG
>NW_027933613.1:0-222 GCF_054177405.1 Leptonychotes weddellii | reverse complement strand
TTTTTTAAAAGATTTTTACTTATTTATTTGAGAGAAAGAGCACAAGCAGGGGGAGTGGTAGAGGGAGAGGGAGAAACAGGCTCTGGGAGCCAGACGTGGGACTCGATCCCGGGACCCTGGGATCATGACTCGAGCCAAAAGCGGACGCTTAACCGACTGAGCCACTTAGGTGTCTCTGCAGCCAGTGTTTTTTTTTTTTATTTTTTTTTAAAGATTTTATTT
>NW_027933612.1:0-1307 GCF_054177405.1 Leptonychotes weddellii | reverse complement strand
GATTCTGCCTCTTGTTCTTTTTTCTGAGGTGAGTTTTTCCATTTTGTCATTTTGTCTAGAGAAGAACAGATGAATGAGAGAACAAAATGCTAACAGGGTAACAACGACCCCAGAAAAATATACACTAAGCAAATCAGAAGAGACCCGAAACCAGGGGGAAAAGAAAGGGAAAGAAAGAAAAAAAAAAAAAAAAGAATATGATCAGGCTGATGAATAGATCAGAGCCACACACTAGATTTTGGGCATATTTCGGTCTGTTAGAAGAAACTGCCTCCCAAAATTTTAAAGAAAGAAAAACTTATATATGTACAAAAATAAGGGTAAAGGATGGAAAATGATTGTAAAGATGAAAAGTATAAAAGATTTTATAAAAGGAATTGATAAAGAAGTTGGTTGAAAAAAGAAAGAAGAGAAATTAAAAAAACAAAAACAGAAAAAAGGGAGAGAATGTGATCAGGCAGGAGACTAGAACAAAGCCATACACTAGAGATTTAGGGTATATTTTAGTCTGTTAGAAGAAACTGTATCCCAAAATTTTAAAGAGAGAACAACTTATATATGTACCAAATTAAGGTTAACTGCAATGAAAGGATAGAATATGGCTCTAAAAATGAGAATTAAAAAAGATGTTTAAAGAAGGGATTGATAAGATTTTGGTTGAAAAGGGAAAAAGAAAAAAAAAAAAGATAAAAATTAACTTTGAAAGACTAAAGAATCCTGAGAAAAAAAGCCATGAATTCTGTGTGCTATATTCCCCTAGTGTTGGAGTTCTGCTGTTGTCACTGATCGATAAACTTGGTCTTGGCTGGCTGTTCTTGCTGATCTTCTTGGGGGGGGGGTTGCCTGTTGCAGTGATTCTCAAATGTCTTTGCCAGAGGCGGAATTGCACCGCACTTGCCAGAGGCCAGGCTAAGTAATCTGCTTGGGTTTGCTCTCAGTAGCTTTTGTTCCCTGAAGCCTTTCCCCACAGCTTAGAGGAGGGGAATGAAAATGGTGGCCTTCCAATCTCTGGTCCCAGAGGAGCCAACAGCTCAGGGCCCCACTCCTCAGTGAGCCCCCAGAAAAAAGGCAGTCAATCACTCCCATCTCCCCGGTCTCCGGCCGCACTCCATGCTCACCTGGCCTGTGACTGAGCATTTCTGTCTCTGGCACACGACCCCGTTTGGAGTCTCCAAACCCAGCAGATTCCTGTGGTGCACCGCTCCTCCCCAGGGAGGAAGGAGTGTCTCCCCGGATCTGCCACTTGTTGGGTCCCTGCTTCCAGAAAGTGGTCGCTTTTCTGTTCAGAGAGTTGCTGCTATTCTTTT
>NW_027933611.1:0-12646 GCF_054177405.1 Leptonychotes weddellii | reverse complement strand
GCCCTGCGCCCCTGTGGCAGGGGATGGGCTCAGTGGGAATCAGTCTTTGGGGCTTTTGTTCTCTGGCGCCTTTCCCTGGCGGCTTTCCGCATCTCTTCCGTGAGTCAGAGCAGAAGAGACTGTTTCCAACCCTCTGCCTCAGAGCAGAGAGACCTCAGTCTGTTCTTCAGTGAGCTCTCCAGGCCACACTGTCTCTGTTTCGGTCCGTGCTGCTATAAACTGCAGCGGCCTGGGTTGTGCGCCCCTCCCCAGCGCTCCCAGTCCTGCCTCCAGGTCTGGGCACGTCTCTGCCCTTTGTGCTTCTAAAACCGCCAGCCGCTCCCAGTTCGCCCGCGCGCGTGACCCTGCCGCTCTGGCTTTCCGCCTCGGGGGCTGCAGTTTGCAGGTGTGACCCCGCCACTCTGGGTTTCCGTCCTGGGGGCTGCAGTTTGCAGGCGCGACTCTGCCGCTCCGGGTTTCCACCCCATGGGCTGCCCTAAAGTCCTTTCCCCACCGCTACCGGTCTGCGAGACTGTGCCTGTCTGCAGCACACGAGGCTGTCACTCACCGGCGGTGTAGGATCCCCACGGCCAGGCACCCTCCCGCTGCCGTTTATCCTCCAATATCTGCCCACAGAATCACGGCTCTCCGCTTCGTACCTCAAAACTAACCACCTGCGATATTCTGTTTGTAGAGATCCAGATCTTCTTACATCTCAGGCTGGTTTCATGGGTGCTCAGAGTGGTCTGGTAGATATCCAGCTCAATTCCGGGGACCAGTTGAAATAGGGTCCCCTACTCCTCCACCATCTTTCCCCCCTCCTCTGTTCTTATTTTTCAAGATTTCTTTGGCAATTAGGGTCTTTTGTGGTCCCATACAAATTTTAGGATTGTTTGTTCTAGCTCTGTGAAAAATGCTGTTGGCATTTTAATAGGGATTGCATTAAATTTGTAGATTGTTTGGGGTAGTATTGATAATTTAACAATATTTGTTCTCCCAGTCCATGAACATGGAATATCTTTCCATTTGTGTCATCTTCTATTTCTTTCATCAGTGTTTTATGGTTTTCAGGGTTTGGTTGGTTCATTTTGAGATCCATCTTACTAAAAACTTTCTGCAGATGTTTAGTAGCTGTTCTGCTTATATTCAAGAGTAGGTAATTTGAAAGCAGATTGAAAGCTCTGAGTATATGTGAGGTCTGTTGGCTATAAGTGCTGTCATTTGATGACTTGGCAGGGCCATTGCATTGGAGAAACCCTAATATTAGTATTGACTTTATTCCCCAGGGAAGTCTCTTTTAGCCTCCTGCCTAAAGGATAAAAACCTGGCAACCATCCTTCTGCAAGTGGCGTAGGGAAGAAGGTCTGGGATTCTCAACATCATGCTGCATGCTTTCATTAATCATCCTGTTTTCAATACTCTTCTCCTACCTTCAAATGTGCCTGGTGTCCCCGACTCCATCTTTATTTTACATTTTCTACAGAATAAACTTGCTGTCTTCTACTAGTATGGGAAAGGTGATCTGTGGATATAACTATTGTTAAATTATTATCATGCTGTTCTTTAAAAAGACTGAACCAGTCAGCAACAAAAGAGAATTTCCTCACAGCTCTGCCAGTATTTTAAAAAGAATGTTATTGAGGTAAAACTGACATATAATAAACTGCACATATTTAAACTGTGCAATTTATGTTTTGACATACCCCTTTGAAGCCATCACTACAGTCAAGATAGGGAACATATTTATTACCTGTTTCCTCAAGCCTCTTTGCAATTCCCTCTTCTCCTCTTCTTTATTCCCAAGCAAACACTGACCTATTTTCTGTCACTATAGATAGTTTACATTTCTAGACTTTTATATAGATAGAATCATACAATATATACTTACAAATATACTTTTTCTTTGATTTGTAACCACTGTTTAAACTAGCTTCCAGTCTTCCTTATTTTACCCTCCGCTCCAATCTCAGAGGTCCTAGATGTTGGCTGGTTCCAGTTTTTGCACTGCTCACTTAGGATCAGCTTCCACTTGTCCAACTGCTTTCCAGCTTTCAATTTTTTTTTTTTCCCTAAAAAACTCCTGCATGAGACTGGGAACTCTTGAATTTTTGTTGTAAAGGTGAACTCAGTGAAGTGCATGCCCAGGAATTGCCTGATTGATCAAAGCAATGCGTATCCCCACCATTGTTGCTGTGTCGTTTTCTCCATGCTTGTGGGTTTGTGCCTTTAAAGATTGCTTTAATGTTATTTTAATGGGGTTTGGGGAAAGAAACAGAATTAGGTGGAAAAATTCATATCTGCCATCTTTACCTGGAGGCTGAGACTGTTCATATATGAAGGTTGTTCACTAGAAAGTTCTGCACTGGCTGGAGATGTCAGAGCATGTGTGAAGCAGTTGCTGGAGGAAAATAAGGTCATTTCTTGTTTGTAATTCACTAAGTTCAGACTGTCCAACATATTGGTTATATTTGGTATTCAGTAAAAAGTAGTTTTTCCTCCCTCCCTCCTGTTATCCTTCCCTCCTTCCCTCCCTCCTCTCCTTTCTTCTTTCCTTTCCTCCTTCTACTTCAGCAGCTGCTTTGGGGAAACTTCTCAGGAAGTTTCTCTTCTCAGGAGGAGAATGTAGCAGCCGACAGGTAAGGGAGACATCTTGCAAGGATAAAAGAGATGCTGCAGCTCAATTTAGGATAGTGTGAAAGTCATTGATGTTATCTCAGGAGTCAGCTAGTTAGGGAAGGGACTTCTGCCAGGGAAGAGGGGAGGGGGATTGGGAAAGAGTTAAGGATGAGCCTCTGGAAAAAAAAAAAAAAAGGATGAGCCTCTGGGTATAGGGATTTCAGAGTCTGCAGTCAGGAAAAGACTTTTAGGAGGCCTGAGCCTGCAGGGCCTCAGCTGATGAGCAGCCTGAAGTCCAAAGGAGGACTTTTTTCTGTGACCAGGTAGAAAGTTCCTTCCTCACACAGGGAGGTCATGTGGCAGATGAGTGAGGGGGGGCATGGAGAGACATCCCTGGGACAGGTTTGGGAAATAGGCTCAGATGGAGACTGTAAAGTTCTTATTGATGAGTATTTTTCATCCCTAATCTTAGGAAATAGAATCCAAGGCCCCCTGAGAGTGGAGGGTGGATGGTAGGAGGAAGGGTAACTGGGGCTTATGTCTGAGAGAGCCGTGGAGTCACTGCTTAGCTGTCTCTCAGGGACTCTGCTGAGGTTACTACGAAGATAAGAGATTCTCAGCCTTACTGGGTGGTATTAACTAAGGGAACCTTATTATTAGCATTCACTTCCTTCTCTTTTGATGAAAGTTTAAAGGTCACCATTTCCTCTTGCAAAATAAGTTCCACAAATATTCCATTTCCAACCTTAGAAATAGCAATACATCAAGATGATTGCATACTCCCTGTTCCGGGGGAATTCCCAAGGAGGGGGAGGCAGAGCTCTGATGGAGACAGTGAATTCAGAGTGATTACTCAGTGGTAGCAGCCATAGCAGCAGCAGGGACCAGAATTTCCCCGCACGTGTCTCAGGCTCTCATTTGCCAACTCAATCTCTAAGTATTTTTACTGACAGAAAAGAAAATAGCTGTAGGTGAAAGAATTCATTTTTCAGACAGGGCTACACCCATTGTTAGCTTAGAGGCCTGTCTTACTTTTCTCTTAGGTGGCAGATGCAAATGTCCCTGATGTTGGGAGAGGGAAATGTGTGGGTATCTACATTTGAGTTCTGTCCACTTACAACAGTAGATAGAGTGTCAAGTGTGTAGACTTTCTACAGACTGTACTCAATCTCATCCTGTCATTTCCGATGAGTTGGCAAGGAATGTAAATGGTTTTGGGCTATCCCGCCCCTCTTTGGGGCAGATATTCCAAAGCTCACTTTCCATGGTTGGAGGGTCGGTGGTCAAATGTGAGTAATGCAGCCGTACTGGAACTCCAGAGAGTTACATGCCAGAGTCTCATATGTCATTCATCTTTTGTTCATGTGAATAGCTGTGGTATCAGGTCCGAAGTTAGGGCCTTCCTATCATCTTTGGGGGAACAAAATTCCCATACCAATCTGAGATGCTTCTTTTAGAGAGAGGCTTTTTTTCTTTTTTTTTTTTTTTGACTACTGTGTTATTCTCAGATACTTTGTTTTAAAAAAGTAGACATCTTACTGAAGAGAGATGGCATTGTGAGTCAGAGCAGGATCAGAAGAACCAGCCCCAAAAAGAGGGGGAGAAATTCTGGGCATTGAGTATAACAACATTTAGTGGGGAGAAGGGAGAAGGTTGACCAGGAGGGAGAAGTGTTTTTGCCTTCTCCCAACTCCCATGCTGAAGATAATCACCTTGTTCTTTAAAAAACAATGAAGGCCGGGGCACCTGGGTGGCTCAGTTGTTAAGCGTCTGCCTTCGGCTCAGGTTATGGTCCCAGGGTCCTGGGATCAAGCCCCACATGTGGCTCCCTGCTCAGAGGGAAGCCTGCTTTTCCCTCTCCCATTACCCTGCTTGTGTTCCCTCTGTCGCTGTGTCTCTCTCTGTCAAATAAATAAATAAAAAATCTTAGCAAAAAATAAATGAATAAATAAAAATAAAAAAATAAAAAACAATGAAGGCAGTGGGCAGGAACTCTTATCTTCCCACCACGATACTGAATCCACTCACTCTCCCTTCTATGAAGACAGGAGAGGTGTCCCTGAGGACAACCCTTGTCTTGAGCTCTGACGTTTATGCCCCACTGCCTGCTCAGGACTTTTCTCTCACCAACACCATCAACTCCTCCCTCTCTCTCAGGTTGTGGCCATTAGCTATGAACATGCCCAAGAGTCTGCCCTTCTGAAGAAATCCTTCCTTGAACCCATATCCCTCTCCAGCCACCACCCCACTTCTTTGTGTTTCTTCCCAGAGAGTTGTACTTTTATTTGCTGTCTCTGTGCCTACATCACCCAATTCTTTCTTCCTTCTATCCTGGTGGGTCTTCTGGATCCATCATTCCTCTGAGACTCACATGCCAAAGCCAGGACTGATGTCCATCTGGTGGCCGCTTCTCTGTCCTCGTCTTCCCCCATCCACAGCATTGGACACAGGGTAACCACTCCCTCCTTTTTGAAATGCTGCCTTGCCTTGGTTTCTGTGACACCCCACTCCCCTGGTTTTCCTCTGCCCTGGCTGCCCTCTTCAATCACCTTCTCTGGCTCCTCTTCTCATACCTCTCAATGTTGGCTTGTTCCAGGCTCAGCTGTGGGTCTGCCTTCTTCTCAGGAGTCTAATTTAATCCCATGGCTTCGTTTGTTGTCCATTTCTCTGTTTGTTGTCCAATCCTAAGTGTATATCTCCAGCCTGTGTGTTTTCTCTGAGCTTCAGACTTGTATATCTAGCTGACTCCTTGACACCTTCACTTGATATATAATTGGTTCCTCAAACTAAACATGTCCAAAACAGAGCCCTTGACTCACCACCTACTTTAAACCTGTTCCTCTCCTGGTCCTCCTTAGTAAATGGTATCAAGATTTACCCAGTTATTCTTATGAAAAATATAAGAAGTTATCTTTGATTCATTTATTTTCCTCTTTCCCATATCCAGTCCCCTGGGAAAACCATTACTTCTACCTCTAAATTAGAATCCAATATCTCTTTATTCTTTCTTCATCTCCCATTATTGAAGCTAGGACACATGATAGTCTAAGCCACTATCATCCCTTGGATGGTGCAATAGTCTCCTAATTTGTATCCTGTGCATACAGTCCATTCTTCACACTGTGGTTAGAGTAATGTTTTAAAAACATAAATCTGGGGGCGCCTGGGTGGCTCAGTCGTTAAGCGTCTGCCTTCGGCTCAGGTCATGATCCTAGGGTCCTGGGATCGAGCCCCGCGTCGGGCTCCCTGCTCGGCAGGAAGCCTGCTTCTCCCTCTCCCACTCCCCCTGCTTGTGTTCCCTCTCTCACTGTGTCTCTCTCTGTCAAATAAATAAATAAAATCTTTAAAAAAAATAAAACAAAACATAAATCTGGTAATGTTACTTTGTGCTTAAAATCTTCCATGTTTTCACAATGATCTTGATCCAGATTTCTCAGTATGGCTTACAAAACTCAAGTGATCATGGCCTTTGTCTGTCTTTTAATTTCATCTCATACCACTCTCAGTGGTGGCTGAAGCTGCCCTACCTGCTCATGAGAGCTGGCTATGTGCATCTCTTCCCAATTTTGTATTTAGTGACATCACCTTGGCAGCTTCAGTAGGTGGAAGTATTTACACCTTGCAACTGGTAAATGCTACAAACCAAGACTGGGAACCACAAACACTCCCACTGCATGGCTGATACTTGGTAGCTCCTGCTCTTCTTCCTTATTCCTAGTCATCTCTATACATCTAGTTTTGCTGGTCTCTGGGTGGGGTAAAACTGAAGAGGATCCTTCATGCGATGCCCCAAAAGGCTGGGGAAGCAGCTGATTGCTGACGCCGCTCTCCCCTTCTCAGGGAGTAGAACTCTATCTAGCTGGGGAGGTCCCCCTTGGTGCTGAGCATTGCCCGTGGTTCCCAGTGACCTGCTCTGCAGAGGACCCCGGCAGCTTTCACCACTGAAGAAACCAACAGCCAACATAGCTGCCATGAATCTTCTGCAGATTGCACTTTTTTTTTGTCCCACAGGCATTCCCATTCCTAGTCTCCAGCTGCCTGAAATGCTCCCTACTTCATCCCCCATTCCTCCACCAGAACCTGGAGGTTCCTTAAAAAAAATTAAAAATAGAACTACCATATGATCCAGCAATTCCACTTCTAGGTATATGTCCAAAAGAAATGAAATCACTATCTAAAAGAGTTATCTGTACTCCCATATACATTGCAAGTTTATTCACAATAGCCAAGACATGGAAACCATATGTGTCCATCTATGGATGAATGGATAAAGAAAACATATATATATATATATATATATATATATATGTACATATACATATATAATGGAATATTATTCAATCATAAATAAGAAGGAAATCCTGTCATTTACAAATAATACAGATGGACCTCGAGGGCATTACGCTAAGTGAATAAGTCAGAGAAAGACAAATGCCATATGCTCTCACTTACATGTGGAATCTAAAAACAAATCAACAAAAGAAACAGAAAAAGGGGCACCTGGGTTGCTCAGTCGGTTAAGCATCTGACTCAGGTCATGATCTCAGGGTCATGAGATCAAGCCCTACCTTAGGCTCCATGCTGGACATGAAGCTGCTTGAGATTCTCTCTCTCCCTCTGCCCCTCACCCTACTTGCGCGCTCTCTCCCTCTTTCTCTCTAAAAAAATAAATTAAAAAAAATAAAAACTAAAAACATTGAACTCATAGAAACAGAGAGTAGAATGGTGATTACCAGGGGCTGGGGATGGGGGAAAGGGGGAAATGTTGGTCACAGGGTACAAACACTCAGTTCTAAGATGAATAAGTTTCAGGGATCTAAGGCACAGCATGGTGCCCATGTATTGTATGCTTGAGAGTTGCTATGAGAAAAGAGCTTTAATGTTTTTACCATAACAACAACAACAAAATGGCAGTTATGTGAGATGAAGGATGTGTTGACTCACCTTACTGTAGTCAACATTTCACAATATATAGTTATCAATTCATCACATTGTACACCTTGTACTTACACAATATTATATGTCAATTCTGTCTTATTAAAGCCGGAAAAAAGGGGCGCACACACAAAAAATGGGACCTTTTTTTTTCCATTGAACATTTATTACGCTCTTGTCCTGGGCACTGTGCCAGATGTTGGACTGAAAATTAAACCCACCCCCATGATTGTTCTGCAGAATAAAATATGAAGTTTGTAAAAATGATAGTAAAGTGCTATACAGATATGGTATTTCAATGACTGTGGGCATTATAGGGGATTTATTCTTTACTTTCTCATCACCGAAAATATCTTTCTTGTGTAATAAAAAGGAATTTACAGTGTTGGTTGTTATTTTTATTCTCATTATAACTGGCCTGTTTCATTTGCTTTTTCATTGCCTCCAGGCCATTCCAGGACTGCCATCTGGATACTCATCATCTCAATAACTAAGGAGATAAAGCACTTAAGAGAGGAATAAAGATTAGTACTGGTTTCTTCTAGGAAAAGGGCCCAGAGGAAGCAGAGATAAGAAGGGAATTGGCAAAGATGAATTTACTTTTTATAAAATAGTAAGGTTAGACACAAAAATAGGGCATTAGTACCATTTGTTTTTATTTTATTTTATTTTATATTTTTAAAGATTTTATTTACTTATTTGTCACAGAGAGAGAGGTAGAGAGAGAAAGCACAAGCAGGGAGGCAGCAGGCAGAGGGAGAAGCAGGCTCCCTGCTGAGCAGGGAGCCTAATGTGGGACTCGATCCCAGGACCCCAGGATCATGACTGTAGTCGAAGGCAGACACTTAACCGATTGAGCCACCCAGACGTCCCAGGACCATTTTTTTTTTTTTTTATAACTGGAAAGGACCTTAGATACCATCTGGTTCAAAGGAATCCATTTTACAAGTGGGAAGATAGAGTGGAGAAATTAAGTGGGTGATTACAAGTTTGACTAAAAGCTGGTAATTCCAGCCTAGCACTCTTACCTCTGTGCCTGATGGTTAACACTGGCCATTTTTTTTTTTTTTTGGAAGCTGAAGCTCTGATAATGGTGAACAATATCATCTTCAAGACAGTCCACAGTGGCTAAAGTAGATGTGTTAGCAATGAAGGGAGTAAGTCAGCATACTTGGGTATGAGGTTTGGTCCTTGTTTTGTGCCAAATCATGGTGCTATTGGAACAAGTCACTGCCCTTCTCTGTGCCTCACTCTTCTTTTTCTTCTTAAGAGGGAGGGAATGGTGGCAGACATTCCACAAACCCTTGAGCCAGGTCACAGGGTTGGGGATTGACCAATTGGCCTTCCTGCCCACAGAATTAAATCCAAACTGTACTGTGGCATTCTGTTTCTTCCAAACACCTGTCTTACCTCCTTCTACACTAACCATGGCCCACTCTCCCTCTGGTCACATCTGACTCTCCCCTGCACTTTTCCCCCTTTTTATCTTCTTTGCTTCTGCTTCACCTGCCTCATGTCCATTAATAGAAATTCTCATTTTTCGGGGTCTATCTTAAATTCCACCTCTTTTAGGAAAATTTCCTTGAACCTCATCCCTGCTCTCCTCCCTGCCCCCCTCACTCCCCACCCCCAGCCAGAGTCCCTGCTTATTTCCTTTTGTGGTCAAGGGACGAGGTTTGTGTATCTCTCAGCATACCAAATATTGGAACCAAATGTTCTGAGACCTCATCAGCCAGAGAGATAAACAACTATGGTGTGTGGGCTCCCTCCTGGACTTGTTGATGCAGGGCCTCTGCCTTCTCCCCAAGTCTCCCCACTGTTTCAGGAACTTTCCACAGTCATGGTACAGCTCGGGGGCAAGTCCACACACATTTTCACTTCCTCTCTTTTACAGATGACTTCCTTAAGTTCTGGGAGGTCCCCAGGCTACTTCACAGTCTGTAGAATAAGTGAAGAGGGGTCTTCAACAGTGATGCTGTCATTTGTCTCCCAACAAACAGCAGGAGACACAGACTTTCAACAAATAGTTGCCTTGCTCTCTGGTCCTAACCTCTCTCTTCTGAGGTTTCAAAACCAGTCCCTTAGGCTAAGTAGGAGGATGGATATAGCCCATCCTTACCAACATCTTTGTCCAATCTTTCTGCTCTCTAGAGCAGACATTAAATATGTAGTATATGAATATAATGTATATTATGTTGTATTATATATAATATAAATTACATGCAACACATATACTATATATTATATACATATGTGTATATAACATGTTATATAACATGTATGTATAACATGCTACATGTTCTGTGTAGATATATAATATCTGCATATATCATTATATATACTGATTAAATTTGGAATAAAATTGTTTATTTTGTAATTTACTTTTCATCTAACACTATATAATGAACATTTATCCCTGCCATAAGAGAGTCTACTTAAATGTAGTCTTCAGTGGCTGAAGAGTATTCCATTATGTGGACATCCCAAAAATTATTTAACTGGGTTCCAATTGTTGGGTGATCAGGTTATTTCCAACTTTTTAAAAGCTATTTAGGATAATGCTAGTAAACATCAATAAAAATACATAAAATTTGTTGTACATCCTTCCTTTTTTCTTGTAAGTAGAATTTCTGGGCCAATGGAGAGGCATTTTGAAGACTTCAGATACTTATTGCCTTTGTCGTCTTCTATAAAAGGTTTATTGCTTTCAGTGTGACTCACAGTTTGGGGAGCAGAGGAGGAGGTGGAGACAGGGGTCCCCTCCCTGTCCCCACAGACCTCCTTGGGTTAGGTCAGAGAGTCAGGACAGGTGGAGCTTGCCCTGGTAGATCCTGCTTCCTGCACTTCCTTTAAATCTACCCAGCCCAGTCTTAATGTCCAAGTCTCTTTTAACTCCAGGAGCTCAAGCACTGAGGGTGGGTCAGGGCCGGAGGAGGGACTACAAAGCCTCCAAGGCGTGGGGCCATCTGGTCCCAAGTGATATTGGTTCTAAGGGGACAGGAAAAAAATTATTGACATAGACATTGTCAAAGTATAAGTTTTAAATTATTAAAAATATAACTGTCTTACAAGTATATAGTAAATGTGTCAAAAATTTATTTAACTCTGTATTAGGGCAACCAAGAATATGGCAAAGCTGGTCAAAGGAGGAGATAAGGGGTGGATCGATCTATCTATCTATATATCTATATCTGGAGTTATATATATCTATCTTTATATAGGTAGGTAGATAGATATATCTATATCTATAGATGTTTATCTACATACCTATATATCTAAAGATAGATATATTTATATATATATATTTTATTCCAACATTCTTTATCCCATATATATATATATACATATATACACACACACACACACACATACATGTTGGAATAAAATAGCAGTTAGATATAAACCAGGGCTGTAATATCATAACAGCTGGGTTAATGTTTTTGACAGAGATAATTTGCAATTTTACTGTTTTACTGGACAAAAATGACTCACAACTCATCAGTCTTCTGCGAGTTAACAACTAACTCTATAGTGTCTGGGCCTTGATCAAGAGTAAATAGTAAGTCAAACAAAAAGATACTTTCCTCTAGAGAAGGGGTCAGCAAACTGGTTTGTAGGCTCAATCTGGCCTTCTGCCTGTTTCTCTAATAAAAATGTATTGGAACACAGACATACCCATTTGTTATAGATTGTCAATGGTTGCTTTTGAGATATAACAGCTGTGTTGAATAGTTGTGCTAGAGACCTTATGGCCCTCAGGCCTAAAAGATTTACTATTTGGCCTCTTACAGAAAATGTTTTGTGAACCTCTACCCTAGAGCAGTGGATGCTAGTTAGACACTGAAAAAGCATGAGTAGTCTTTTTGCCTTTCCCCTACATTTTATTTTTTTAATTTTTTTAAGATTTTATTTTATTTATTTGACAGAGAGAGAGAGAGACAGCTAGAGAGGGAACACAAGCAGGGGGAGTGGGAGAGGGAGAAACAGGCTCCTGGCCGAGCAGGGAGCCTGATGCAGGGCTCAATCCCAGGACCCTGGGATCATGACCTGAGCTGAAGGCAGACGCTTAATGACTGAGCCACCCAGGCGCCCCTCCCCTACATTTTAGATAACTCTTCTTAATACAGTGTTTTAGCCTTTTTCCTCTTATTCTGACCTCCAAGGGGCAATTCTATCTTAGCCAGTCTCGTTGTTTAGACTTCAGTGATGCCAAATCTGTGAAGATCGAGAGTCTAGGTCATATGGACAAGAGAAAGTGGAGACACCTATGCGGGTGCAGGCACTGGATGAGAGAAAAAAGAGAACCCCAAGAAATGTGGTGCGTGGGCTGTGTGTACTTTTCCTGGGGTTAATGGGAATAGGAGAATCTGAATCATTTTAAAATTGCTTTTCTGTTGCCAAAGTGTGTGTGTGTGTGTGTGTGTACATGAGGGTGGGGTGTGGATGGTCCGTTCCTGGACTGGGTGCTGAGACTCAGCAGCATAGTTGCCCATCAGGGACTCAAAGGGACTGTTAATGTATTAGGAAGGAGTAAGGAAGGTACAGCTTCATAAAGACTACTTGGGGAGGGACCGCTCTCCATGGTCTTCTGAGTTGAGAGCCCTGATGGCAGGCTGACTTCCTTAATTAAGTCAATTAATTTTTTTGTGGGGGGGGTTAAGAGTTGTGTATATGCATGGGAAAGACATTTATAGTTATTGGAACCCTAAATTTACACAATTAATTTTACTACAATTATAAATTTCAAAAAACCAAACAAAACCAAAAGACAACCGACAGAATGGGAGAAGATATTTGCAAATGACATATCAGATAAAGGACTGGTATCCAAAATCTATAAAGAACTCATCAAACTCAACACCCAAAGAACAAAGAATCCAATCAAGAAATGGGCAGAAGACATGAACAGACATTTTCCCAAAGAAGACATCCAAATGGCCAACAGACACATGAAAAAGTGCTCAATATCGCTCGGCATCAGGGAAATCCAAATCAAAACCTCAATGAGATACCACCTCACACCAGTCAGAATGGCTAAAATTAACAAGTCAGGAAACGACAGATGTTGGCGGGGATGCGGAGAAAGGGGAACCCTCCTACACTGTTGGTGGGAATG
>NW_027933610.1:0-222 GCF_054177405.1 Leptonychotes weddellii | reverse complement strand
GGGTGCACTGGATGGCGTCCATGGTGAGAACAGATGTCCCCATGAAGCAGCCTAGACCCCCGTATCTCCAAGGGCCCTCCCTGTCTCCCCCTCCCTGGCGCTTGGGCTCCCTGCCAGCCTCCCGTGGTTACCTTGGTGTCAAGGAGGGGACACAGAGAACCTGCCTCAGGAAGCATCAGGTTCTAGAAGGTATTTGTGGCCTGGAGGCCCGAGGGCGGCGGG
>NW_027933609.1:0-222 GCF_054177405.1 Leptonychotes weddellii | reverse complement strand
GTATGATAATGGCACACAAACAGACACACAGATCAATGGAACAGAATAGAGAACCCAGAAATGGACCCACAACTGTATGGTCAACTAATCTTCAACACAGCAGGAAAGAATATTCAATAGAAAAAAGACAGGTTCGGGACGCCTGGGTGGCTCAGATGGTTAAGCGTCTGCCTTCGGCTCAGGTCACGATCCCAGGGTCCTGGGATCGAGTCCCGCATCGGG
>NW_027933608.1:0-222 GCF_054177405.1 Leptonychotes weddellii | reverse complement strand
ACAAATAAATAAAAAAAATCTTAAAAAAAAAAAAACACATGACAAGTAAACAAAAATTTAATTTCTGGGAGTCACTTTAGACTAAAAGTGAAAAGCTTTATTACAAAAAATAAATGTATCATACCCAAATTTAATTTAAAATTGCATTTAAAAAGCATAGAGTCAATCAGAGAAAGACATGTATCATATGATCTCACTGCTACAAGGAATTCTTTTTTTTTT
>NW_027933607.1:0-222 GCF_054177405.1 Leptonychotes weddellii | reverse complement strand
TATTCTGCACCTTCCTGGCTCCAGACCTCCTTGTGAGTCTTTTGGTCCAGTCCTCACTGCTTCCATAAGGAAGTTTGTTCACCGTCTCTCTTTCAAGCAGTGTCGTTCCCTAGAAGAGGGCCAGGTATTAAACACATAAGCATGCCAGGTAAAAATCCTCTAGGGATTGGGGATGAATCATTCAAATTCAAATATGTAGCCTGTTTTGGCTAAAGCAACATG
>NW_027933606.1:0-222 GCF_054177405.1 Leptonychotes weddellii | reverse complement strand
AATTCGACAAGAAGCAGGTAAAATGTCTTTCTTTGCAGATGACATGATCATGTATGTAGAATATCCTAAGGAATCTAGAAAAGCATAGCTAAAACAAGTAACCAAATTTACCAAGTTCTCTAAAAACAGAATCAATATACAAAAATCAATTTGGCCCTATATTACAACAACAAACAAAGGGGAAATGAAATTCTAAAAATGGCTTCACACAAGCAAAATATT
>NW_027933605.1:0-222 GCF_054177405.1 Leptonychotes weddellii | reverse complement strand
TCAAATAAATAAATAAAATCTTTAAAAAAAAAAAATTGGGTCTCCTAAGCAAACTGTTTTTAAGAATTTTTAAATGGGAGTAACAAAGATAAACTAAATTTAATCAGTCTTACATGTAATGTCTTGGTCCTTAAATAAATCTTTAATATGAAATGATTTTTTAACAATTCAGAAGATTGGTACACTCCTTTCTTCTTCTCCTAGTCCTTTGTTTAATTATTT
>NW_027933604.1:0-222 GCF_054177405.1 Leptonychotes weddellii | reverse complement strand
TCCATCTATTGGCTGTTCATTGTTGTGTTTTGTTTTGTTTTCCTGTAAGCAAACCAAAGTGGCTATGTAAAGACCTGCATATCTAAAGGAATTCACTTCTAAAAACACAGGTACATTTGCCTGATACCAGTTTCCCATTTTATGTTTAGTCCTTTCCTTTCCTAACATAATGTTTATCATTATCAGTAAAAAAAAAAAATCAGGAACCCTTCTCATATTTTC
>NW_027933603.1:0-222 GCF_054177405.1 Leptonychotes weddellii | reverse complement strand
GATCAAACACTAATCCATAAGATAAGAATAAATGATGATTGACATATGATGCTGACTTTTGGGATGACTTGTATTGAGCTATATCTTCTACTTTTTTTTTTTTTTTGGTCTTTTTGCTTTGACTAGAACATTCAGGAGGATGTTTAGTAGAAGTGGAAATAGTGGGGGCGCCTGGGTGGCTCAGTCGGTTAAGCGACTGTCTTCGGCTCAGGTCATGATCCT
>NW_027933602.1:0-222 GCF_054177405.1 Leptonychotes weddellii | reverse complement strand
TATTCACAAATTGCAGACCGAGGGGGAAGCGGGGATGTGCATCTTCTCTTCGCAGCTTTGCTCGTTGGGGGGCCGGCCGTCCTTTATTGTTAATATAAAAATCAATATAGCAAGAGGCGAGTCTTTGCTGTGGTAATATTGGTTTCTTTCACCAGGCATGTGGAATTAGATTACTGATAGACGCGCCTCTGCGCCCCCCAGGCTCCAGATAGAATCTGCTGG
>NW_027933601.1:0-222 GCF_054177405.1 Leptonychotes weddellii | reverse complement strand
TTTTCATGGAAAACTGTCCACTCATTTAGGAAGGGACCAACATTAATGCTTTATGGTGAAACTATTTCAGTGGTTACTTTTCTTAATGATGAAGCACCATCCAGAAAGATGAAAGGCAAATGACCAAACCTTTGCACTCATGTGTTAGTAACGAGTAAGGGAGTAATCGACACCGTAGTGGTAAAATGTCAAGAAGAGACGGTTTAAAAAAATCCAAACATC
>NW_027933600.1:0-1307 GCF_054177405.1 Leptonychotes weddellii | reverse complement strand
AGGGGGAAAGCTCCCAGTTTTTCCCCATTGAGAATGATATTCGCTGTAGGTTTTTCATAGATGGCTTTTATGATATTGAGGTATGTACCCTCTATGCCTATATTCTGAAGAGTTTTGATCAAGAAAGGATGCTGTACTTTGTCAAATGCTTTTTCTGCATTGATTGAGAGGATCATATGATTCTTGTTCTTTCTTTTGTTAAAATGTATTGTATCACACTGATTGATTTGTGGATGTTGAACCAACCTTGCAGCCCAGGAATAAATCCCACTTGGTCGTGGTGAATAATCCTTTTAACGTACTGTTGGATCCTATTGGCTAGTATTTTGGTGAGAATTTTTGCATCCATGTTCATCAGGGATATTGGTCTGTAATTCTCCTTTTTGATGGGGTCTTTGTCTGGTTTGAGGATCAAGGTAATGGTGGCCTCCTAAAACGAGTTTGGAAGTTTTCCTTCATTTCTAATTTTTGGAACAGTTTCAGAATAGGTATTAATTCTTCCTTAAATGTTTGGTAGAATTCCCCTAGGAAGCCATCTGGCCCAGGGCTTTTGTTTGTTGGGAGATTTTTGATGACTGCTTCAATTTCATTAGTGGTTATAGGCCTGTTCAGGTTTTCTATTTCTTCCTGGTTCAGTTTTGGTAGTTGACACATCTCTAGGAATGCATCCATTTCTTCCAGGTTATCGAATTTGCTGGCATAGAGTTGCTCATAATATGTTCTTATAATTATTTGTATTTCTTTGCTGTTGGTTGTGATCTCTCCTCTTTCATTCATGATTTTGTTGATTTGGGTCATTTCTCTTTTCTTTTGGATAAGTCTGGCCAGGGGTTTATCAAGCTTGTTAATTCTTTCAAAGAACCAGCTCCTAGTTTCATTGATCTGTTTTACTCTTCTTTTGTTTTCTTTTCTGCTCTGCTCTTTATTATTTCTCTTCTCCTGCTGGGTGTAGGCTTTATTTGCTGTTTTTTCTCCAGCTCCTTTAGGTGTAGGGTTAGGTTCTGTACTTGAGACCTTTCTTGTTTCTTGAGAAAGGCTTCTATTGCTATATACTTTCCTCTTAGGACTGCCTTTGCTGCATCCCAAAGATTTTGAACAGTTGTGTTTTCATTTTCATTGGTTTCCATGAATTTTTTAAATTTTTCTTTAATTTCCTGGTTGACCCATTCATTCTTTAGTAGGATGCTCTTTAGCCTCCATGTATTTGGGTTCTTTCCAACTTTCCTCTTGTGATTGAGTTCTAGTTTCAAAGCATTGTGGTCTGAAAATAGGCAGGGAATGATCCCAATCTTTTGGTACCAATTGAG
>NW_027933599.1:0-222 GCF_054177405.1 Leptonychotes weddellii | reverse complement strand
TGGACTGAGCCAGCCAGGCGCCCCAAGAAACCTGTTTTTAAAAGGAGTGAGATAGAGAAAAATTGCCGTAATGGCCCAGGCTTAAATGGCCCCTTCAGTCCTTGCCAGTTCTCCCCTCTGACTTTTCGCCTGCCCTTCTAGTTCCCGGCATGGGGAGCCAGGCCAGGAGGTTTCCAGAAGCTCAGAACCCAGCTGCTGCCTGTGGGCTGTAGGTCGGGGTTC
>NW_027933598.1:0-222 GCF_054177405.1 Leptonychotes weddellii | reverse complement strand
TGCTGAATGCACAAAGACAAATTAGGTGAGGACTCTCCTTACAAGAGGGGGTGGCCAAGGATGCGTGCTGAAGGAGCCTCTGAGGTCAGGAGGGCAAGGCTGCAGCAATCCAAGATTAGGAAGGCAAGAAAGGGAGTGCCGGGCTGTGCGTGTGCCCACGTGAGAACAAAGTCCAGACACTGAACTTCAAATGTGTCCTCAGGTGGCCCACATAGCGCTCTC
>NW_027933597.1:0-222 GCF_054177405.1 Leptonychotes weddellii | reverse complement strand
TCTCCCTCAAATAAATAAAATCTAAAAAAAAAAAAAATGTTCTGTCGGGGCGCCCAGGGTGGCTCAGTCCTTTAGGCAGCAGACTCTTGGTTTCAGCTCAGGTCATGATCTCACAGTTGTGAGATATAGCTCTGCCTTGGGCTCCATGCTGACAATGGAGCCTGTTTGAGATTCTCTCTCTTCTCCCTCTGCTCTCCCCACCCCCTTGCTCATGCGCATGTG
>NW_027933596.1:0-222 GCF_054177405.1 Leptonychotes weddellii | reverse complement strand
GCCCCGAGGGAAGCACCGCCCACGGCTAAGGGTTAGGAAGCCGAAGCGCATCCGAACGTTCCCGAATTGGTGCAGAGGTTCAAGGGGCGGGTCCAATGGGGAGCAAGGCCAAGACAGGCGTGGCATAGGGGAAAGAAACGCGGAAATGGCGGGCGAGTTAAGCGGGTATTTTCCACCAAATGCCATCCGTGGTCCTGTTGGGTCCTCAATTGAAACACACCG
>NW_027933595.1:0-222 GCF_054177405.1 Leptonychotes weddellii | reverse complement strand
AAGTGATTGTGATTATAACGGCATAATTGTGAATGTAGTAAAAACCATTTAATTGTACACTTTAAATGCATGGGTTATATGGTGTGTGGATATTTATTTCATATTCAGTGTTACATATGAATATACATGTATATATTTATACGTATGAAATTATTGATTGGTGCTTTGGGAGAAGCCCTTTAAAAGGCAACAGACTTGACTGGCTTATTCTTTCGCCTTTTT
>NW_027933594.1:0-222 GCF_054177405.1 Leptonychotes weddellii | reverse complement strand
TATTTATTTCAGGGGTACCGGTCTGTGATTCATCAGTCTTATATAATACCCAGTGCTCATTATAACACATACCCTCCCCAGTGTTCATCACCCAGTTACCCCATCCCCCCACCCCCTCCATTCTAGCAACCTTCAATTGTTTCCTGAGATTAAGAGTCTCTTATGGTTTGTCTCCCTCTCTGGTTTCGTCTTGTTTCATTTTTTCCCCTCCCTTCCCCTATG
>NW_027933593.1:0-222 GCF_054177405.1 Leptonychotes weddellii | reverse complement strand
CCTCAGCTACATTATATAACAGATTTAGGGTCATTTCTGTGATAAAGAATGCTATAGAATGAGTTGTCTGTTGGAGTGGAGTCAGAGAAAAAGACTTAGTATTTTCTACTGAATGATTATGCCTTTGCTGTGGCCTTTTTGGGTCCAGTAGGTTCAGTTCAGGTGTATTCATGAGCTGGGAGGCTGGGACCTTCTTGGAACTCTAGAAAGATGAGGCATTTG
>NW_027933592.1:0-222 GCF_054177405.1 Leptonychotes weddellii | reverse complement strand
TGACTGTTTCCTTTGCTGTGCAGAAGCTTTTTATCTTGATGAAGCCCCCAAAGTTCACTTTCCCTTTTGTTTCACTCCCCTTTGGAGATGTATCTTGAAAGAAGTTGCTGTGGCCAATGTCGAAGAGGTTACTGCCTATGTTCTCCTCTAGGATTTTGATGGATTCCTGTCTCACATTGAGGTCTTTCATCCACTTTGAGTTTATCTTTGTGAATGGTGTTA
>NW_027933591.1:0-222 GCF_054177405.1 Leptonychotes weddellii | reverse complement strand
ATTGGCGATTTTTTACTTCTCTATTTTTTTTTTAAATTTTATTTATTTATTATTTGAGGGGAGAGAAAGAGAGAGAGCATGAGCATGAGCAGGAGGAAGCAGAGGGAGAAGCAGACTCCCTGCTGGGCTGGGAGCCCGATGCAGGGCTTGATCCCAGGACCCTGAGATCATGACCTGAGCTGAAGGCAGATGCTCAACCAACTGAGCCACCCAGATGCCCCT
>NW_027933590.1:0-222 GCF_054177405.1 Leptonychotes weddellii | reverse complement strand
CCTACTAGATACATTGAGGCCCGGGATAAAGTCTACATGTCCAAGCCTCCCATGCCACCAGGGGAGAGCACATGACTGAGTTCTTTCATGGATGGTGGTGGAAGTGGCTTATTCAGTCTCTGGGACAGAAGGAATTTCTATTAAAATTTCTTTGGGAAAAAAATCACAACTTCTTTTTACAGTGATAAAGAGGAGATTCTACCACATCCAGATACAGCAGGG
>NW_027933589.1:0-1307 GCF_054177405.1 Leptonychotes weddellii | reverse complement strand
TGGTAAGCACGGCGTTCTGGCCCCCACAGTTGCTGACAACAGGATTATGGCAAGCCAGGCCTCAGGGAAGAGGGGCTGCGGGGGGCGGGGGTGGCCACACGGAGCTTTGGCTACTGGATGTCAGAAGCCGGTGGAGGACAGAAGGCCAGCGTTGCTCTCGTGTCAGCCCCAACGGACACGGAGATGGATGCCAGGCTACCTTCCACCTGCCTGGGCTCGGGGCTGTTGGCCTAGCATCCCCTCAGCACTTCCGTGCAGTGTGTGACGTGGGTGTGCAATTTCAGCTGCGCACATGAAACAATGGTTGGCTTGCAGGATGTGTGGGCCGTGCTGGTGATACCCCAGGAATCACTGTGCAGCCGGTTCCTCCCCCACCCTCACAAGGCCACACATTTGTCACCTCAGAAAACCTTGATTCATCGGTGTATTGTCCAGTTTGCACTCCCAGAATATGGACGGTGTCCTTTACCCATTAGGTTGAGGACATCCTAAGTCTGGGGACCCCAGCATGGAGCCTTGCCCCAAAGACCTCTTGTCTGTCTTCTTGCCTCCCTTTAATGAAGGAAACCGGTGTTTTGAGGTTCCCTCTTGCATGTGGCGCCCACACAGTTGCTGATGAAGTGAGTGTGCCCAGCTGCAGGCAGACCACCCGGTGGTGGGTCAGGCCTCACATGGAACACGGTTTTCCTAGAGCTCCATTTGCACTGGGCCTTGTGGGAGGGGTGAAGACAAGAGAGACAGTACCCCACCGCCTTTCAGTCACCCCCAAAGTCCCACAGGGCTCCTCAAAAGTCAGCAAAAGCCAAAACCACCACCAGGGCAGCTGGCTGAAGAACCAACTCCCCATTCCCAAAGGGTCTGAGTCTAAAGGGGCCTGGGGAGCCATCACCCTGCCTCCCTGCCCAGTCTTCCAGGAGAGTCCAATGCCGGTGGTGGGAGAAACACTTGGAGAAATGTGAGCTGAGGCCTGGGTACCAACGGCCTGATTCCAGGGCAGTGAAGGCCCAGGCCCACTGCCCCCTGAGGGTGCTAGGGGAACCCGATGGTCAGAGGAGGGTATGTGCTGAGCTTGGGAGGGGCCGCCACAGGGAGAAAGCAGGAATTAGACGTTAAAATTAAGAAGATGGTGAAGAGCTTTGAATGCCTGTCAGGAGCCTGACTTCCACCTCCTAGAAACGGGGACAATGTAGGGACAGGCCCACTGAGCTGTGTGGGGAGGGGGTTGTCAGGGTGTGGCAATGGCCTGGCGGGGAAGCAGGGAGAAGGGGAGCGCAGCTTTCTGGGGTGCTTCTGGGGGTCTGAAAGAA
>NW_027933588.1:0-222 GCF_054177405.1 Leptonychotes weddellii | reverse complement strand
TTTCTTCGATCTCCTGTTGAGTCTGTAGGTGTTCAGAATGGTTTGATCCCTATCCAGCTGAATTCCTGAGAGTAGACGAAATCCAGGTCTCCTACTCCTCCGCCATCTTGCTCCGCCCCTCTTTTGTGGAACTATCTTAAGCAATCAAGGTGTACTGAGTCAGGCTCCAGCTACATTTTTTTAAAACTAGAGTGTCACATTAGAATATGTGTGTGTTGGGCG
>NW_027933587.1:0-222 GCF_054177405.1 Leptonychotes weddellii | reverse complement strand
TAAATTGTCAGCACGAACGTGCCAACGGCACAGCCTAGCTTTACAAAATGTTGATCCTTCCCCTTTTCTTTTCTTTTTTTTCTTTTTTTCTTTTTTAATTTTATTATGTTATGTTAGTCACCATACAATACATCATTAGTTTTTGATGTAGTGATCCACGATCCATTGTTTTCGTATAACACCCAGTGCTCCATGCAGTCTGTGCCCTCCTTAATACCCATC
>NW_027933586.1:0-222 GCF_054177405.1 Leptonychotes weddellii | reverse complement strand
TCACAGGGCCGCCCTGTGGTTTCATGCCAGGAAGGAGCATGGATGTTTGGCGAAGTGTCAGGTGCTCACAGTGGGCAGTAGGATGGCATGGTCAAAGCATGGACTCTGGAGCCAGACGGTGTATATTAAATCTCAGCCGTGTCCCTTCCAGCTTGTGTAACCTTACATAAGTCATTTCACCTCTCTGAGCCTCAGCTTCCTTATCTATAAAATAGGGGTAGC
>NW_027933585.1:0-222 GCF_054177405.1 Leptonychotes weddellii | reverse complement strand
GAGTTTTTACTTTTTCACATACTTTTTTTTCTTAATTAAAATTCCCCTTAGCAGTGTTTTAGTTCTGCCCTAGAAAATTTATTACCTGATTTTTTAGATTAGCCTCCCAATGAATCTCTCTAACTACACTGTCTATCCCAATTTAATCCGTCGCAATACTACTTGGAGATTATTACTCACAGATTTTCCTTATTTCATAACTTTATTGAAAAGTAATTGAAG
>NW_027933584.1:0-222 GCF_054177405.1 Leptonychotes weddellii | reverse complement strand
CTTTCTCCCACATTTGAGCGAGGTTGCAAGTAGTTGTGGTTGCTCCTGGCAGCCATTTTGATCACGGAAGCAGTTTACCATGAGATGAAGTCAATATGGACTGTGGAACAACCAGGAGAATCACAGAAATTGAGTTTGACCCATGAGAGAACTGTGCCTAATTCTGTTCTATCTCTGGATTTTTACATGAATCAATACACCTATGTTATTTGTTAAGCCAGT
>NW_027933583.1:0-222 GCF_054177405.1 Leptonychotes weddellii | reverse complement strand
GGGGTGGGAGGATGGGTTAGCCTGGTGGTGGGTATTGAGGAGGGCACATTCTGCATGGAGCACTGGGTGTTATGCACAAACAATGAATCATGGAACACTTCATCTAAAACTAATGATGTAATGTATGGGGATTAACATAAGAATAAAAAAAATGCACCTTTGAATGTAATAAATAAATAAATAAATTTAAAAAAAAAAGACGTTGCTGTCTGGGTTCTCCTC
>NW_027933582.1:0-222 GCF_054177405.1 Leptonychotes weddellii | reverse complement strand
TTTGTAGTCTAGATTAAGTTCTGTAAATTGCCTTTTCATAGCATTTGCGCTGCTGTTTTTTCAGAGGGAAAGATCTTTACTCTTTTCATCTCTTTTTTTTTTAATATTTTATTTTATTTATTAGAGAGAATGAGAGAGAGAGAGAGAGCATGAGAGGGGGGAGGGTCAGAGGGAGAAGCAGACTCCCTGCCGAGCAGGGAGCCCGACACGGGACTCGATCCC
>NW_027933581.1:0-222 GCF_054177405.1 Leptonychotes weddellii | reverse complement strand
TTACATTAATTACCAGATGAATATTTTTTTTTTTTCCAAGGGTATGAATCTCATTTATTTAAAACAGTATTTCTCACCTTTCTCAAACTGAAGACTGCAAAAAATAAAAGCAGTGCTTTATTGAGCTGTCATTCACCCCAGAGCAGTGCCGCTGTGTCCCCACGCTGTGACCCCTGCGCCCACGAAACTGCAGCTCACGCTGTCTAGCCCGCCTCGCTTTAC
>NW_027933580.1:0-222 GCF_054177405.1 Leptonychotes weddellii | reverse complement strand
ATGGCACATCTGTCAGCCCTAGAATCCCACACACTCGGTTTATATCTGTCTTGGGATAGTCCCTGAAAGGAAAAGATCATCCTCTTTGGATGGTGGATATTCATGCCATTTTATTTGATTCGATGTTTTGTTCTTTTGTGATATGCCTATACATACTTTTTATCCTATTGAATTTATGTTTTAAAGCATTTATTTACAGGGGCGCCTGGGTGGCTCAGTCGT
>NW_027933579.1:0-222 GCF_054177405.1 Leptonychotes weddellii | reverse complement strand
GTCCCGGGATCGAGTCCCGCATTGGGCTCTCTGCTCAGCAAGGGGTCTGCTTCTCCCTCTGACCCTCTTCCCTCTCGTGCTCTCTGTCTCTCATTCTCTCTCTCTCAAATAAATAAATAAAATCTTAAAAAAAAAAAAAAAAAAAAGATGCCATAAAGCAACACTGGGGGAAGATATCTGATGCTTATAACTAAGGGTTGGTTTCCAGAACATAAACAGCTC
>NW_027933578.1:0-1308 GCF_054177405.1 Leptonychotes weddellii | reverse complement strand
TTTTTTTTTTTTTAAGATTTTATTTATTTATTTCACAGAGAGAGAATTAGCGAGAGCAGGAACAAAAGCAGGGGGAGAGGGAGAGGGAGAAGCAGGCTTCCCGCAGAGCAGAGAGCCCGATGTGGGGCTCAATCCCAGGACCCTGGGACCATGACCTGAGCCGAAGGCAGACGCTTAACGACTGAGCCACCCAGGCGCCCCTAAGCCTCCAACTCTTGATCTCAGCTCACGTCTTGATCTCAGGGTTGTGAGTTCAAGCCCCCATTTGGGCCCCATGCTGGGTGTGGAGCCTACTTGAAATGTACAACATAATGTTAAAAAAGCTCTTGAAACAGAGGCTGTCCATAGGGAAAAACCAATAATATACTGATAAATTAACGAAATAAAGGAGTCTAGGTGTGGGGTAGGGTGGACTAAAGCTTTCTAAGGTCATCTAAGAGGGCCTGGAGGAGGAGTAGCAATCACTGGAGCACGAAGCAGCAGAAAAGCAATGAAGTAATCCTGATATGTTAGTAGATATACACTCAGTTATAATATTCAGGAGTAAGTTGGTAACTGTGAGAATTAAAAATCAAGAGTCTACCAAATTAACATAAAAAAAATTAAATACTAAGAAATTTGAATAACCCAGATTCTGAAAATGTATAATTAATAGCATAAAATTATGATATATGTGATACTCAAATATAATATTTAGCAAACTAAGGTGGATATATAAAACCAAATATATGGATTACTGCAGAAAATGTGAATGGATATATTTCTTTTTTTTATTTTTTTTTATTTATTTTTTTTTTTAAAGATTTTATTTATTTATTATTTGAGACAGAGAGAATGAGAGAGAGAGAGCACATGAGAAGGGGGAGGGTCAGAGGGAGAAGCAGGCTCCCTGCCGAGCAGGGAGCCCGATACCGGACTCGATCCAGGGACTCCAGGATCATGACCTGAGCTGAAGGCAGTCGCTTAACCAACTGAGCCACCCAGGCGCCCCTATTTCTTTTTTTTTAAATTATATATATATATTTTTAAGATTTTATTTGTTTATTTATTTATTAGACAGTGAGAGCAAGCACAAGCAGGGGGAGAAGCAGGCTTCCCGCTGAGCAAGGAGCCCAATGCGGGACTTGATCCCAGGACCCTGGGATCATGACCTGAGTCGAAGGCAGCCACTTAACCAACTGAGCCACCCAGGCATCCCAAGGGGATATATTTCTTATCCAAGACAGACTGACATAATGGTCTAAAAAGCCAAAATATTGACGGTTTTTTATTTATTTATTTATTTATTTTTAAGATTTTATTTATTTA
>NW_027933577.1:0-222 GCF_054177405.1 Leptonychotes weddellii | reverse complement strand
TAGGAGGTGAGTTCTCTTCTAGGTGCACTTGGGGGCTAAAGTCAGAGCTGAGTTTTCAGAGGCAGGAAGTGCAGCTCAGGGAAAGGGATTCTGCTGAGTGAGGACAGGCCAGGGCGGGACCAGCCAGGAGACTCTCCCAGGGTTATCAGAACAGCTGTTCTCAAAGTGTGGTCTGGGGAACACCTGACGTCACTGAGGCCCTTTCACAGAGTCCATGAGGTT
>NW_027933576.1:0-222 GCF_054177405.1 Leptonychotes weddellii | reverse complement strand
CTGCGGCCTTCCCCGCTTCTGCAGATCCAGCTGCTTGTGAGGCCTCTGCCTGCTGGTGACCACAGGGGATGAGCCGCAGAGAAACAGCCAGCACGCTACGAGGCCGGCAGCGGGACAAAGTGACCCAGGGAGGGACCAGAAGGAGAAGAGGCAAGAACCCAGGGAGAGGCGGGTGGGGTGCCCCGCGCCCCCACACAGCGCCCAGTCCAGGGAGAGCGAGAG
>NW_027933575.1:0-222 GCF_054177405.1 Leptonychotes weddellii | reverse complement strand
TGCCTACTAGTCTTTACTGCTTTCTTGTCAAGAGCTAATCTAATCTTTATTTATTTATTTTTTAATTATTTTTTTTAAATTTTTTTTTATTCTTTTTTTTTTTTATTCTTATGTTAATCCCCATACATTACATCATTAGTTCTAGATGAAGTGTTCCATGATTCATTGTTCGTGCACAACACCCAGTGCTCCACGCAGACCGTGCCCGCCTCAATACCCACC
>NW_027933574.1:0-222 GCF_054177405.1 Leptonychotes weddellii | reverse complement strand
TAAGTAAGGTGAAGGGAAAAGACACCATTCTGAGACAGGCCAGAGCACTCTGTTCTTCACCAAGTCTGCCCTCTGGGGAAACCAGTTAACCAGAGCGTAACCTCCTGGGCTATCATCAAAGACCGACTGAGCTGGGGAAGGGAGATACACAACTCCAGCCTATTCAACCCATCCTGTCCCACCAAAAGGGGGAGGAAACAAATGAGAAGCCCTTGTGAAGCT
>NW_027933573.1:0-222 GCF_054177405.1 Leptonychotes weddellii | reverse complement strand
TTTTGTTATGCTTCACAGATACTGTGTTTTTTACAAATCAAAGTTTGTGGCAACCCTGTGTCAAGCAAGTCTATTGGTGCCATTTTTCCAACAGCATTTGCTCACTTTGTGTCTCTGTGTCACATTTTAGTAATTCTTATATTTATTTATATATATATGAATATATAATATAATTCAATATTTCAGACTTTTTCATTATATATTTGAATGGCTGCAATCTCA
>NW_027933572.1:0-222 GCF_054177405.1 Leptonychotes weddellii | reverse complement strand
GTGAGTACACTATCTGGACAGGTTGAGAGTTTTCAAATCATCTAGTGCCGGTTCCTTCTTGCCCAACAGTTCATTCTTCAATTTATCTCTTCTCGGTTGCATCTTACTATAAGCAGCAAGAAGAAATCAGGCGAATTTTCCATCTTTTTTTTTTTCTCCATCATTTGGTTGGGAATGTCCTCAGTGACAAATTACCAGTCTAGGTGTTTCTGTGAAAATGTT
>NW_027933570.1:0-222 GCF_054177405.1 Leptonychotes weddellii | reverse complement strand
TTCTTTTAAAACCATTATACATATGCTTAAATATTAAGTTAGTTAACAGGGCAGGGCCAGAGCCTCTTAGAAGATTGGTCATAGCCACAGCCCAGGATTTGGAAATCACAGGCGAGCAGAGGAAATTGGTTATTTGGACAAGTTTTGTGTTATAATTAGCTCTAAATCATAAGTAACTTTTATTTATTTTATTTTTTTTTAAGATTTTATTTATTTATTTGA
>NW_027933569.1:0-222 GCF_054177405.1 Leptonychotes weddellii | reverse complement strand
CCCTGCTTAGCCACTGGAGCAACTTCCCTCAGCGGAGCAGACTTCTAAAAGTTCCGATGTTGTGCTCTCGCTGCTATATCACTTGCCAGAAGCGGCTGACGGAGGCCCCATCCCCCCGCCGTCTATCCTCCCGAATATTGCCTCGGATTCACTTCTCTGCACATCCTACCTTCCAGAAAGTGGTTGCTTTTCTGTTCAGAGAATTGTTGCTATTCGTTTCTT
>NW_027933568.1:0-222 GCF_054177405.1 Leptonychotes weddellii | reverse complement strand
TGGCCTGCCCAAGGCTACAATGCTAAATTAGTGGCAGAACCAGGTTTGAGCCCCAGGAGTCTGGCTCCAGAGCTCATGCTCTTATCCACCACACTTTTCTCAGACTTGGAAGAGTTGCCTAAATTTAAAACAAACAAACAAAAAACAACATTTTACAGATTACTCAAGTGGTTAATATACAAATTGTCACTGTAGGGCTAGTGCCAATTTGGCAGCATCTAT
>NW_027933567.1:0-1308 GCF_054177405.1 Leptonychotes weddellii | reverse complement strand
TGGAGGACACTAGGAGAAGGAAGGGAAAAATGGGGGGGCGGGAATTGGAGGGAGAGATGAACCATGAGAGACTATGGACTCTGAGAAACAAACAGGGTTTTAGAGGGGAAGGGGGAGGGGGGACTGGTTAGCCCGGTGATGGGTATTAAGGAGGGCACGTACTGCATGGAGCACTGGGTGTTATACGAAAACAATGGATCATGGATCACCACATCAAAAACCAATGATGTATTGTATTGTGACTAACATAACATAATAAAATTAAAAAAAAAAAAAAAAGAACAAAGATTTTCCTCAGTGGCTTTAATTTCCTGGCCTCTAAAGATGCACAAACGTACCAGTCTGCTTGCCAGTTTGCTTCTCGGCTAAGTGTGGCAAACACAGTGTATCACCACTGCTTCTCCAGCCCTGCCAGCTAGACCCCTAGGTGGGGACACTATAAAATTTAGTGTCCTAACCAGGACACTTGTAAGAGAGAAAGAGAGCACTCTTAATAACTGCACTAAGATGGGGGTCAACCAACTATGGCTCGTGGCCAAACGTCCTGCCACCTGTTTTGTACACCTGTGAACACAGCTGCACTCACTCATTGGCCTAGCGTCTCTGGCCACTTTCACACGACATCAGTGGTGTAGCTGTGACAGAGACTGCATGTGACCTCTGAACTTGGAGCCAAAAATATTTCTCTCTGCCTCCTTATATATAAGTTTGGCAACCCCCATGTTGCTGATTTGGGGACCGCATTTTGAAAACTACGGGTATAAAAGATACCTATTCACCTGCAGAAGGATTTCTGGGTTCCTAAGAAAACCCTGTTCCGGATGAGCTTACAGCATGACTGCGGTCAGCTCCAGATGCCCCCAACAGAATCTGCCTTTCTCACAAATTCTGATACCACTCTCGACCTCTGGTTTGGGGTTAAGTGGCATAATACCTCCTTGAGGCCCAGGAGGTGGGGCAGTGGTTCAGAGTGACAGGACAGAAAAGAAAAATCCTTCCCCACAGAAGAACCTAAAGCTCTGTGACTTACACACAGCTCATAAAGCCAACATTGCCTCTCTTTTCCTCCCCCACCCCAAATTAAAGTGTTGGGATTTCTCTCTCCCTCTCCCACCCAGCCTCAATATGTTACCCTATTGCAATTCCAAAACTGAACCTGGTAATCCTTTTAAAGCTGATTCCATCTGTATGCAAATCATGGAGGACCTGAGCTTTGCCCTACAGCTATTCTTTTTTTTTTAGACCATATTTTTATTGTTATGTTAATCCCCATACATTACATCATTAGTTTTAGATGTAGTGTTTCAT
>NW_027933566.1:0-222 GCF_054177405.1 Leptonychotes weddellii | reverse complement strand
CATTTTACATCCTTGGGGCTTACCTTTGAACCCCTGTTTGTTTTCTCTGTTCTCAACATCTTATGGTGTGTCTCCTCTCAAACCAACAATCGTAGAACTTTATTTATTGTCCTTGGAGGATGACTGCTTATCTTTGTAAGGTACCTTCTAGAGTTTCCCAAAGTCCTTCCATGTTGACTTCTTATTCCTTATGTTGACTATTCCCCAAAATGTCCTCCAAAT
>NW_027933565.1:0-222 GCF_054177405.1 Leptonychotes weddellii | reverse complement strand
CTCCGTGTGACGTGTGTGTGTGCGCACGCCCTCCGTGTGACGGTGTGCGCGCGCGCCCTCCGTGTGACGTGTGTGTGCGCGTGCCCTCCGTGTGACGTGTGTGTACGCGCATCCTCCGTGTGACGTGTGTGTGCGCGCGCCCTCCGTGTGACTGTGTGTACGCGCGTCCTCCCTGTGACGTGTGTGTGTGCGCGCCCTCCGTGTGACTGTGTGTACGCACGT
>NW_027933564.1:0-222 GCF_054177405.1 Leptonychotes weddellii | reverse complement strand
GTGGCTGTCTGGGGCCAAGGGGTAAGGGGCAGAATGGGGCATGACAGCTAATGAGTATGGGGTTTACTTTTGGATGATAAAAATGTTCCAAAATTGATTGCAATAATGGTTGCACAATTCTGTGAATATGCTAAAAGCCCTTGAATTGTACACTTTAAACAGGTAAATTGTATGGTATAGGAGTTATATGTCAATAAAATAGTTACTTTTAGGAAGGGGATG
>NW_027933563.1:0-222 GCF_054177405.1 Leptonychotes weddellii | reverse complement strand
ATTAATTCTTCCAATCCATGAACATAGAATATCCTTCTATTTATTTTTGTGTCTTTTTTCAATTTCTTTCACAAATGTCTTACAGAGTTCAGTGTATAGATCTTTCACCTCCTTGGTTAAATTTATTTCTAGGTATTTTATTCTTTTTGATGCAATTATAAACAGGACTGTTTTCTTTTTTTTTTTATATTTAACTTTTATTTATTTATTTATTTATTTATT
>NW_027933562.1:0-222 GCF_054177405.1 Leptonychotes weddellii | reverse complement strand
TAAAGTGAAATTAATAACTAGAGGGTGTTATGCTAAACAAAATAAGTCAATCAGAGAAAGACAATTATCATATGATCTCACTGATAAGAGGAATTTGCGAAACAAGGCGTGCGGAGAAGTGAATCCCAGGCGATATTCGGGAGGATAGATGGAGGGGGAGGGGGCCTCTGTCGGCCGCTTCTGGCAAGTGATAGAGCCGTGGAGCACAAAATTGGAACTTTT
>NW_027933561.1:0-222 GCF_054177405.1 Leptonychotes weddellii | reverse complement strand
GTCTTGCACAATTCACAGCGCTTACCAGAGCACATACCCTCCCCAGTGTCTATCACCCAGTCACCCCATCCCTCCCACCCCACCCTCCACTCCAGCAACCCTCAGTTTGTTTCCTGCAATTAAGAATTCCTCATATCAGTGCGGTCATATGAGTACAGAATTTCTTTAAGTAGCAGTGCAGCAGAGTTGTAAGACCACAGTTTCATAACCAGACAGCTTAGG
>NW_027933560.1:0-222 GCF_054177405.1 Leptonychotes weddellii | reverse complement strand
TTCTTTTAAAACCATTATACATATGCTTAAATATTAAGTTAGTTAACAGGGCAGGGCCAGAGCCTCTTAGAAGATTGGTCATAGCCACAGCCCAGGATTTGGAAATCACAGGCGAGCAGAGGAAATTGGTTATTTGGACAAGTTTTGTGTTATAATTAGCTCTAAATCATAAGTAACTTTTATTTATTTTATTTTTTTTAAGATTTTATTTATTTATTTGAG
>NW_027933559.1:0-222 GCF_054177405.1 Leptonychotes weddellii | reverse complement strand
GGTTATTTGCAGCTTTCTTTTAGTGTCTTTGATTTTGGTATAAAGATAATTCTGGCCTTAGGTGATGGGAATTAAGGAGCGCACTTGTGATGAGCACTGGGTGATATATACAAGTGTTGAACCACTATTTTGTCTACCTGAAACTAATATTACACTGTATGTTAGCTGGAATTTAAATAAAAACTTAAAAAAGATAATTATGGTCTTATTAAAATAAGTATT
>NW_027933558.1:0-222 GCF_054177405.1 Leptonychotes weddellii | reverse complement strand
GTGGAATGAATTTCCATTGACCAGTGTATGAAGAGTGCACACTCAGGGGCCCCAAACATAGGTACGTGATAAACCGTGTGCACACAGTGTTGGGGAAATCGAGCTGTTTCCTCTAACAGCTCAGTGTCACAAACGGTGGCAGCTAGCCTTTCCTCTGCCTTCCCGGCTTGGCTCGCAGCCCCTGAGCTGCAGTCCTGCTACCGGGAAGACGAGCCCAAAGGC
>NW_027933557.1:0-222 GCF_054177405.1 Leptonychotes weddellii | reverse complement strand
TATCTTTATTATTTGCCTCCTAATTTTGTTGGATTTATTATTGTTCTACTTTTAATTCTATAAGATAGATATCTAATGAATTTTAAACTTGTTAACTTTTACACTTTTTTTTTTTTTAATATAAGAATTTTAAGGGATGCCTGGGTGGCTCGGTCGGTCAAGCGTCTGCTTTTGGCTCAGGTCATGATCCCAGGGTCCTAGGATTGAGTCCCCCATCAGGCT
>NW_027933556.1:0-1308 GCF_054177405.1 Leptonychotes weddellii | reverse complement strand
AGATACAGGGCAGAGGGGCAGGTATTCCTAAATTGTGTACATCCCCTTAAGCAGATTGATTTATTCTCCGGTGTACCTGATACATGATCTTTTTTAAACAAGGCAATTTCTTATAGTTCAGCTACTTTCAATTCACCCCACCTAAAATGGCCAAGAATGACAAAGCAGCATCTGTTGATAATCCAGTGAGCTGTAGAAATCACAGAGATGGGACCCTTCCCCTGTGCAACTCACATCTCATATTATGCAGAATGTTACTGTATTTACAGTTTATAATTGTCAGGGTGTTACCAGAGTAACAATGTAAAAGACAGAAGATCTCAGTTAAAATTTCAAATGATGTATGTATATGTATTTGTATATATGAATTATATACACACATATATATAAAATGTCTGTACCTGTAACATACATAGTATAGTATATTATAGAACTATAATTATATATTATATGTAACTATATACAATATATATTATGGATTTATATTATATATTACACATATTCATATATTATCTGTATTGATATATTCATATATTATTTATCATTATATTTTAATAATAGGATACATTTTATTACGCACAATTTATATATCATATACATGGACATTGCACACACGTGCACACGCACATCTAAATTTGAGACCTTTGCATCTTGACCTGTTACTCTGGCTCTGTCACCCACAGTTTGACTGCTCCCACCTTTCGTTATGGGGCATGAGGACCGTTGTTTATTCTGGAAGTTGAACGGGCTCACAGTCTGGTGGTAAAACAACGTTGGAGTAAAATCGGAAAGGCTTGTCAGGGCGGCCTGGCAGGGGCAGGCTTCCTGTTGGAGTCAGAATTTGTAAAGGCCCTTCCATGAGGGGAAGGAAGGGCCTGGTGGCCGCAGTGCAGGAGGTCACCAACCTATGTGTGCACACCCCGCCACCCATACGCGCGTGCTCGCGCACGTGCCCGCGCACAGACCGGAACGGACCGGGGGCGCGGGGAGCGGAGTGGGAGTCCCACCGATGCTCTGGGGGAGCCCGACAGGAGAGACAACGCGACAGAAGAGGAATAGCGTGTTTTTCTTCCACGCTGAGCTGGAAGCCGTCCGAGGGTCTTGCTGTCTGCCCGGTGCGTCACCCGGAGGTGACCTGTCCCGGAGCTGGGACAGCCCCGAGACCGTAGGCGAGGGTGAGCCACTCTCCTCTAGAGCCCAGGCAAGGACCTCCTTGCAGAGGAAAGGGACACCTTGCCTTCAGAAGTCAGGCAGTTTTACTTTGATTTCTTGAAGGCGGCCCGTGGTGTGGAAAGAACATCTAACTGT
>NW_027933555.1:0-222 GCF_054177405.1 Leptonychotes weddellii | reverse complement strand
GTTATGCACAAACAATGAATCAGGGAACACTTCATCTAAAACTAATGATGTAATGTATGGGGATTAACATAAGAATAAAAAAAAAAAAAAAAGATAGTGTGTGTCAAGGAGATCTCCGAGAGGAGATGGGACTTGAACTGAGAACACAGGGAAAGGAGGGAGCATTAGCATGACCTCCCAAGGTCTAGAACAGGAGCATTCCAGGTAGAGGTAGCAAGGAGG
>NW_027933554.1:0-222 GCF_054177405.1 Leptonychotes weddellii | reverse complement strand
TTCTTGGGTAAGTCTCTGCCTCATCACTATATAATCTGGCAGTCACATTGTGGACACCTCTCAAAAATGATTCACTGAAAACAATACATGATTTTGGGAGTAGCAAGGAAATGGGGAATGCACACAATCTTACTGTGTCTCATTCTAAATTTAAACTTTAGGGAAGCAAAATCCTTTTAAATGATAACTGAATGGAAGGGCTAAGTCTCTGATATCTCTGAG
>NW_027933553.1:0-222 GCF_054177405.1 Leptonychotes weddellii | reverse complement strand
TATACAGTTAAGCATATCCTTATCATACAGCTCATCAATCCAAGTAAAATGAAAACATGCTTGCATAGAAACCTGTATGAGAATATTCAGCTGCCTTAGTTATAATCACCCCAGACTGGAAACAAGCCACTTGTCCTTCAACTGGTGAAATGGATTAAAAAAAACACTGGTACATCCATACAGTGGAATACTACTCAGCAATAAAAAGGAGTGAGCGCTAAT
>NW_027933552.1:0-222 GCF_054177405.1 Leptonychotes weddellii | reverse complement strand
TCTTTACGTGTAGGACCCATCAGCAGCCCGACCCCAGGGAGGAAGCCAGGGCAGTGGTTCTCAGGTGTGACCCCGGAACAGCAGCAGCAGCATCACCTGAGAACTTGTTAAAATTCTCATAGTGTACCCCAAGGCCCGCTGAATCAGAGACTTTGGGGAAGGGGGGTACAGTAATCTGAGTGTGAGTTGGTCTCTGGATGGTGCTGATGTCTCCCCAGTATT
>NW_027933551.1:0-222 GCF_054177405.1 Leptonychotes weddellii | reverse complement strand
GGTAAAGAGTGCCAGCATTTCATTTTTATTTTATTTTTATTTATTTTTATTATTTTTCTTTTTTTATTGTCATGTTAATCCCCGTGCATTCCATCATTAGTTTTAGATGAAGTGTTCCATGATTCATTGTTTGTGCATAACACCCAGTGCTCCATGCAGAACGTGCCCTCCTCAATACCCACCACCAGGCCCACCCCTCGGGGGGGGGGGGGGGGGGGGGGG
>NW_027933550.1:0-222 GCF_054177405.1 Leptonychotes weddellii | reverse complement strand
GACCGTTGTTCCTGGTGAGGCCACCTGCCCCGTCACAGGTGTGACCCTGAGGTCCAGCTCTCCCACGCTCCTCCAGCCCCAGGATGGACGTGCTCCTTCCCACTCAGACTAGGCAGTGACAAAGCTCTGCCCGCCTCATTTCCTGCCAGCACCTGGGCAGGGTCTTTCTGAACCTCATCTTGGTTGTCTACACCCCCTTCAAGGTATTGGCACTAGACCCTG
>NW_027933549.1:0-222 GCF_054177405.1 Leptonychotes weddellii | reverse complement strand
TCATTCTTTTACCATATCACATGACAGGTAGCTTCTGGAAACTCCTATGTACACTGATGAGAGAATGACAGTGAAAAGCTACTGGGTATTTACCCCAAAGATACAAATGTAGGGATCCAAAGGGGTACGTGCACCCCGATGTTTATAGCAGCAATGTCCACAATAGCCAAACTGTGGAAAGAGCCAAGATGTCCATCGACAGATGAATGGATAAAGAAGATG
>NW_027933548.1:0-222 GCF_054177405.1 Leptonychotes weddellii | reverse complement strand
GGAGCCTCTCAGGCAGAGGGAAGCCCAGCTTGAAAAATCCCCGGGTCCTGCAGCACACAATGAAATGTGAAGACCCGTTAAGAACAGAGGCTCTGGGGACGCCTGGGTGGCTCAGTCGTTAAGCGTCTGCCTTCGGCTCGGTTGTGATCCCGGGGTCCTGGGATGGAGCCCCGCATCGGGCTCCCTGCTCAGCGGGGAGCCTGCCTCTTGCCCTTCCTCTCC
>NW_027933547.1:0-222 GCF_054177405.1 Leptonychotes weddellii | reverse complement strand
TCTACTTGGGAGCTCTTCGAATCTTGCAGTTTAGGGATTTTTTTCTTTTTTCTTTTCATGGAGGCTTCATCACAAAGGGTTTGATTGATTACTGACTCCCTTTCCAGCCCCTGTCCTTTCCCCAGGGGATGAGGCAGGACTGGAAGTTTCAAGCTTCTAATCATGTTTTGTCTTTCTGGTGACCAGTCCCCATACTGTCTAGGAGTCCACCAAGAGTTGTCT
>NW_027933546.1:0-222 GCF_054177405.1 Leptonychotes weddellii | reverse complement strand
GCTTAACCTACTGAGCTGAAGGCAGATGCTTAACCAAGCGCCCCCATTTGAGTATCTCTTTATATGCTTTTCTGATTTCTTTTAAACATAATCTGTTCATGATTTTTTTTCCCCCTAGGGCATCTTTTTCTACTTACTTGTTGATTTATAGAAATCTATTATATATGTTATGTATTTATATATATTTGTTTATTATATATGGCCTAAATATGCCTCTATTGT
>NW_027933545.1:0-1308 GCF_054177405.1 Leptonychotes weddellii | reverse complement strand
TAAACATATAACATTTTATTCACATGTCATCCATAAGGCCAAGGGTTTATCTTTGATCATGAGTCCATTGATTAAAACTCCCTTAGTTTTTTTGCATAAACTACACCTATTGCCTTATTTATGACATCTGAAATGTCCAGGATGTAACTGCACCTGCAAAACATTTTGAGTATAGAATCCTTCTAGATTTTTACAACTTCTCCACACCATTTTTTCCAACTTTATCACACACACACACACATATATATTTTAACCAACTAATTTGACAGTATTTTTAAAAGTTACTTATCTTTTACTTTTTGCCTTCATATTTCACTGGTAATAAAATTTTTCATTTTTTTGTAATTAAAATAACTAAAGTCAACATAAATATATTTAAAAACAAACACAACTGTATCTTGGTAAGTGTAACTTGGTTGGAGGGGCATCATCTTGTATAGGCTGTGAACTGTGTGCTTTCAGCATGACTGAGCAACAGTCAATACGTCTTAAGGTGAAAGAAGAGTCTTCATGAATCTGGAGAGTTGGTTAAGGGAACTTTTACTGTAGTTTTATTACTCATATTACAAAAGAGAAAATAGAGTCTCAGAGAGACAAAACAACTTCTATAAGTTTACAAAGTTAGTGAGTAGTGGAAAATTTTGGATGAAAATTCAGGTTTGTGTGATTCCAAAGCCATACCTCTGAATGCATGAATCTCTTTCACTGCTGGATGGTAAATCCTTCTGGTGGAAATCATGGCTAATATCTTAAACAGTTGTAGGCAAATATAATAGCCACTTGATAGTTAATAAATTATTTAGGATTTTCTGGCTCAAGAAGGAGTCATTCTCTAACCTTTACTATAGCTCTAAGTCATCATATGGTATAAGAATGGGCATCATGGGGGCACCTGGGTGGCTCAGTCAGTTAAGCATCTGTCTGCCTTCAGCTCAGGTCATGATCCTGGGGTCCTGGGATCGAGCCCCGCATCGGGATCCCTGCTTAGTGGGGAGTCTGCTTCTCCCTCTCCCTCTGCCTGTTCCTTCCCCTGCTTGTGCTCTCTCTGTCAAATAAATAAATAAAATATTAAAAAAAAAAGAATGGGCATCATGTCCTTTTATTAGACTCTGATCTCATGAAGGGCAAGTTTGTGTGTGTGTGTGTGTGTGTGTATTAATTTACAGCAATGCCTAAAGAACACTGAAACACTAAGTAATAAATAAATGTTTATTCATTGGACAAACAAATTAATTAAAATGGAAATAAAATCAATCAGACTCTGGAGCAGGAATTTTATACTTCCATTCTTTTGGCCTTCCTGGTGCT
>NW_027933544.1:0-222 GCF_054177405.1 Leptonychotes weddellii | reverse complement strand
ATTTTATTATTTTATGTTAATCACCATACATTACATCATTAGTTTTTGATGTAGTGTTCCATGATTCATTGTTTGCATATAATACCCAGTGCTCCATTCAGTACGTGCCCTCTTTAATACTCATCACCAGGCTAACCCATCCTCTCACCCCCTCCCCTCTAGAACCCTCAGTTTGTTTCTCAGAGTCCACAGTCTCTCATGGTTCATCTCCCCCTCCGATTT
>NW_027933543.1:0-222 GCF_054177405.1 Leptonychotes weddellii | reverse complement strand
GTCAGGTCTAATTAATCTGCTCCGGTTTGCTCTCGGGAGCTTCTGTTCCCTGCAAGCTTTCTATCCAGCTTTGGAGGCAGAGAGTGAATATGGCGGCCTCCCAATCTCCACCCCGGAGGAGCTGAGAACTCGGGGTCCCACTCCTCATTGCACCCCCAGAGAAAAGCAGTCAGTCATTCCCATCTCCCTGGTCTCGGGCCGCACTCCGCGCTCACCTGGCCT
>NW_027933542.1:0-222 GCF_054177405.1 Leptonychotes weddellii | reverse complement strand
TTCCTTAACAAATAAGCAAGAATGGAATAAGTAGATCATATGAAAAGTACATGGTTAACTATATAGGAAGCTGCCAACCTATTTTTCAAAGTGACTACACCAGTCCATATTTCCACCAGCAATATATATGAAATTTCCATTTGCTCCACCACCTTACCAACACTTGTTCTTGTCAGCCTTTTAAACTGTACCTAGTCTAGTGGGTATGTATGGTATCTTCAT
>NW_027933541.1:0-222 GCF_054177405.1 Leptonychotes weddellii | reverse complement strand
GCCAGGAGAGCAGGGAGCACGTTGTGCCCGCCGTTCCCACTGCCGGCCCCGCTGCTGGCCCTTCCCCGGCCCCGGGCAGCCCGGCCACGAGAGAGGTGGAACCCAAGGACCAGCAGCTCATGGTGAGCATCCTCCCCCGTGTTCCCGAATGGCCCTATGGCTGCGTGTCCCTGAGGCCGCCTCGTCCTGACCCACTGCCCGGTGCCCATCACTTGGCACAGG
>NW_027933540.1:0-222 GCF_054177405.1 Leptonychotes weddellii | reverse complement strand
AGAGCCGCTGTGACTACACGCGCCCCCCCCCCCGATAATCTGAGGTAATCTCCCCATTCTGCTGATCAGCAACATTAATTCTATCTGCAAGGTTAATTCCTCTTTGACAGTTAACCTAACATATTCACAGGTTCCAGAAATTAGGACATTTGTTGGGGGGGTCATTACTCTGCCTACCACACTATAGGATTAATAGTTACTGATTAGGGGTGCCTGGGTGGT
>NW_027933539.1:0-222 GCF_054177405.1 Leptonychotes weddellii | reverse complement strand
CAGGAAAGGTCTTTGTTCTGCTCGGTCCAAATGTCCCCTTGTGCTTTCCTAAGAGCCCAGAATCTGCTCTTGGTCACACAGAACCTTCCTGAACCTCTGCCATGTCTCTCGGGTCAAAAGGAGGTAAAGCAGCTGACGTATATCATTTGCTTTCTATGTGCCATCAATGTGAGGGCCAAAAGCTGTATGAATACTATCTGTTTAATCCCTGCAAAATATAAT
>NW_027933538.1:0-222 GCF_054177405.1 Leptonychotes weddellii | reverse complement strand
TCTCACTCACTCAGCAATCTGAGCAGTGACTTACGCCTCTGAGCTTCAAGTTTTCATCTGTGAAACGAGCATAATAATGCCTCTTCACCTTCCTGGCTATTCCACGAAATAAAGCGGGCACCATGCTGGCTTCCAATAAGCTGCGGATGGCATCTTTTTTTGTTTTTTTTTTTTTATTCTTATGTTAATCCCCATACATTACATCATTAGTTCTAGATGAAG
>NW_027933537.1:0-222 GCF_054177405.1 Leptonychotes weddellii | reverse complement strand
CTTGCTTTGTCACCTTGCATTAAAACATGTCCTGACCTGGTTACCGCCCCCCTAGTCGGCCCTGGCGGCGGAGCAGGGCTGGCTCTGCAGTTGCGCAGCTCCTGTCCCGGCCCTTCTACCCCGCCGCCTCCTGACGCCGGGCGTGATGTCACCACGCCGGCGGCCGCCATTACAGAGAGCCGAGCTCCGGGACTAGATCCAGCGGAGCAGGGCTGCGGCCGG
>NW_027933536.1:0-222 GCF_054177405.1 Leptonychotes weddellii | reverse complement strand
TTTATTAAGAATATAGATATAAAGTACTGTAGTTTACAGCTAGGCCTTGAAATATCTTCTTAGGATCTTGTTAGGAGTAAGATTGATATTGTATCGTGTGTAACCTGCACAATGTGGAAAGCTGATAAACCTGTGCAGAATCTTTGCCGATGTGCTGTCAGTGTGATGTGCTTTCTGCATGGTTATATACTACTAGTGATGTTATCAGAACTGCTAAAACTT
>NW_027933535.1:0-222 GCF_054177405.1 Leptonychotes weddellii | reverse complement strand
TATTTATTTATTTATTTTGTTTATTTGTTTGTTTGTTTTCTGATTGCTGAGGCTAGGACTTCCAGTATTACGTTAAATAACAATGGTGAGAGTGGACAACCCCATCTTGTTCCTGAATGTAGAGGAAAAGCTCTTAATTTTTCCCCATTGAGGATGATGTTAGCTGTGGGGTGTTTGGAGATGGCCTTTATGATGTTGAGGTATGTTCCCTCCATCCTTAGT
>NW_027933534.1:0-1308 GCF_054177405.1 Leptonychotes weddellii | reverse complement strand
CATACCTTCTACATTTTGTGTGGAAATCTCTTCAGCTAAATACCCAAATTTGTCACTTACAAGTTTTACTTTCCATCCAGCAATAGAACATAATTCAGACATATTTTCTGCCAATTTATAACAGGGATGGCATTTCCCTTGGTGTCCAATTACAGGTTCCTCACTTCCTCTGAGACCTCATCAGAAGCACTTTCACATTCATATTTCTAGCAACATTCTGTACATAATTAGATAGATGATAGATAGATAGATAGATGATAGATAGATGATAGACAGATAGATGATAGATAGATAGTTGATAGATAGATAGATAGATGATAGATAGATAGATAGATGATAGATAGATGATAGATGATAGAAAGATAGATAGATATTCTCTAAGACCATAGAAGCTTTCTCTACAGCTTTCCTCTCTTTTTCCTGAGCCCATATTAGACATTAGTCCATATTTCTACCAACAATCTCTTCAGAGAAATCTAGATTCTTTTACTTGAGTGCCTCAAAATTCTTCCAGCCTATACTCACTACCCAATTCCAAAGCTACTTCCACCTTTGTCAGTATTGGTTACAGCAGCACCATACTTCCTGATTCAAAAATCTGTATTGGTTTCCTTAGACTGTCTAACAAAATATTGCAAACTGGATGACTTAAAACAACACGAACTTATTCTGTCACAATCCTGGAGGCTAGAAATCCAAAATCAGGGTGTTGGTGGGCCATGCTCCCTCTGAAACTTCTAGAGGAGTTTCTTTCCTTGCCCCAGGCATAGTTTCTGAGCCCAGGGTCAATGGCATGGGCTTTGGTGTCTGTGCCCAGCAATGGTTACAGCAGTATCTCCTCTGAGCAGTTCCACAGTGTGATCTGGGGATTATGCCTCAAGGGCTATTAGCCCTCAAGTCCAGTTCTTTTGTTCTCTTAGAAATTTTGTCCTCAAGTCTGGTTCTCTTGTTCTCCTAGGAGTTTTGCCAGCTACTTATTATACTTTCAAATACTGCATCTGCCTAAATTATCAGGATAAGATTTTTAAGTTTTTTTTTATTATGTTGTTAATCACCATACATTACATCATTAGTTTTTGATGTAGTGTACCATGATTCATTATTTGCATATAACACCCAGTTCCCCATGCAGAACGTGCCCTCTTTAATACCCGTCACCGGGCTAACACATCCCCCCACCCCTCTCCCCTCTAGAACCCTCAGTTTGTTTTTCAGAGTCCATCGTCTCTCATGGTTCATCTCCCCCTCCGATTTCCCCCCCTTCATTCTTCCGCTCCTGCTATCTTCTTCTTCTTCTTTTTTTTTTTT
>NW_027933533.1:0-222 GCF_054177405.1 Leptonychotes weddellii | reverse complement strand
TTTGTACTCTGAGAATAAATGTCATTTATTGCAATCCTTATGCCCTATAATGTACACACCAAGACAGCAACAAAAAAAGCCAGTTACAAATGATTTTTTCCTTACTTTTTCAATGTTACTACTGCTACACAACTACAAAATGAAAATACTATAACTCACATAGAATTTCCTTTTCTTCCCAACAAGGATTTTTTTTTTTAAATAAACTTCAGTGATCACAGT
>NW_027933532.1:0-222 GCF_054177405.1 Leptonychotes weddellii | reverse complement strand
TTGGCATAGGACAGCGTGAGCTGCTGGGGTGGGTAATTAGCCTTCTTGAAACCTGCATTCTCCCTCCCTCCAAAGGCCCTAGCTGGGGTCCTTCCCTTCTCCAAGACTGTGCGGGGAGAGAAAAGTCCTGGCTCCCTCCCACCTGCTCAGAAACACAGGATGGGTGGCCTACTTTAGGTTTAGGGAACTAAGTAACATCTAAGGTGTTCTTGCCTCAGGCCG
>NW_027933531.1:0-222 GCF_054177405.1 Leptonychotes weddellii | reverse complement strand
ATAAATGGGACTTCAGAATGTGATTAATATAAAAGTAGACCCATGTGCTGGATCATTTCAAAGTGTTTATAAGAATTCCCCTTTTCCTCTGGAAAACAGTATGGAGGTTCCTCAAAAAGTTGAAAATAGAGCTACCATATGATCCAGCAATTGCACTACTGGGATTTACCCCAAAGATACAAAAGTAGGGATCCGAAGGGGTACGTGCACCCACCCCAATGT
>NW_027933530.1:0-222 GCF_054177405.1 Leptonychotes weddellii | reverse complement strand
TTCTTGGGTAAGTCTCTGCCTCGTCACTATATAATCTGGCAGTCACATTGTGGACACCTCTCAAAAATGATTCACTGAAAACAATACATGATTTTGGGAGTAGCAAGGAAATGGGGAATGCACACAATCTTACTGTGTCTCATTCTAAATTTAAACTTTAGGGAAGCAAAATCCTTTTAAATGATAACTGAATGGAAGGGCTAAGTCTCTGATATCTCTGAG
>NW_027933529.1:0-222 GCF_054177405.1 Leptonychotes weddellii | reverse complement strand
TTGGAATGTTGGTGAGGTCCAGAGCCAACGGCCAAGAAAGAATTCTTGAGACGTCTTGGGTGCAAAAATGGGATTTTATTGGGGTGGAGCAAGATGGCGGAGGAGTAGGAGACCTGGATTTCGTCTCCTCTCAGGAATTCAGCTGGATAGGGATCAAACCATTCTGAACACCTACAAACTCAACAGGAGATCGAAGAAAGGAATAGCAACAACTCTCTGAAC
>NW_027933528.1:0-222 GCF_054177405.1 Leptonychotes weddellii | reverse complement strand
TAAAGTGAAATTAATAACTAGAAGGTGTTATGCTAAACAAAATAAGTCAATCAGAGAAAGACAATTATCATATGATCTCACTGATAAGAGGAATTTGCGAAACAAGGCGTGCGGAGAAGTGAATCCCAGGCGATATTCGGGAGGATAGATGGAGGGGGAGGGGGCCTCTGTCGGCCGCTTCTGGCAAGTGATAGAGCCGTGGAGCACAAAATTGGAACTTTT
>NW_027933527.1:0-222 GCF_054177405.1 Leptonychotes weddellii | reverse complement strand
TGTAGGTTCATTGTTAATACATAGAAATAAGATGTCTCTTTGCATTCATGTTAATTCTGAGCTTTTGTTTTTGTGTTTTTGTTTTTTGTAGATTCCCTGGAGTTTTTTGCATGAGCAATAATGCAAGAAGGAAAACTTGTACTACTTCTTTTGTTCACTGTATCCTTTTACTTCTTTCAGTTATTGCTAGAAAAATGCAGTATTTTGTTGAATAAGAATGTG
>NW_027933526.1:0-222 GCF_054177405.1 Leptonychotes weddellii | reverse complement strand
GGATAGACAACAGGGGAGGGGGACTCCATCAGCCACTACCGGCAAGTGATAGAGCTGCAGAGCACAAAATTGGAACTTTTAGAAGTTGGCTCTGCTGAGGGACAATGCTCCAGTGGCTAAGTGGGGGGTGGAACCCTCGCGGGACAGTGTGGTCTCAGGACCCTCAGGGTCACAGAAAGACCGGGGTGCCTGAGTGTGGCAGAGCTCCCAGGTTTTGAGCGG
>NW_027933525.1:0-222 GCF_054177405.1 Leptonychotes weddellii | reverse complement strand
TTAATTTGTGTTTATTCTTAACTTGTGCTTTTAAGGCTCCAGTCTTCTGTATTACTTTAGTTGCAATTCATGAGTGGTGATATGTGGATTTTAAGTTCTCTAGATATTCTAAAATCCATTCTGAATTCCCCTTTGACTTATGAAATACTCAAATATTAACATTTTAAAATTTTTGAACAAGCTGTTGGGTATTTGTGGAAATATTTTTGGCATTTCTTTTTA
>NW_027933524.1:0-222 GCF_054177405.1 Leptonychotes weddellii | reverse complement strand
TCTTTAAATGTAGGACCCATCAACAGCCCGACCCCAGGGAGGAAGCCAGGGCAGTGGTTCTCAGGTGTGACCCCGGAACAGCAGCAGCAGCATCACCTGAGAACTTGTTAAAATTCTCATAGTGTACCCCAAGGCCCGCTGAATCAGAGACTTTGGGGAAGGGGGGTACAGTAATCTGAGTGTGAGTTGGTCTCTGGATGGTGCTGATGTCTCCCCAGTATT
>NW_027933523.1:0-1308 GCF_054177405.1 Leptonychotes weddellii | reverse complement strand
TGAGAATGATATTCGCTGTGGGTTCTTCATAGTTGGCTTTTATGATATTGAGGTATGTACCCTCTATCCCTACACTCTGAAGACTTTTAATGAAGAAAGGATGCTGTACTTTGTCAAAAGCTTTTTCTGCATCTATTGAGAGGATCATATGGTTCTTGTTCTCTCTTTTATTAATGTATTGTGTCACATTGATTGATTTGCGGATGTTGAACCAACCTTGCAGCCGAGGGATAAATCCCACTTGGTTGTGGTGAATAATCCTTTTAATGTACTGTTGAATGCTATTGGCTAGTATTTTGTTGAGAATTTTTGCATCCATGTTCATCAGGGATATTGGTCTGTAATTCTCCTCTTTGATGGGGTCTTTGGTTTTGGGATCAAGGTAATGCTGGCCTCATAAAATGAGTTTGGAAGCTTTCCTTTCATTTCTATTTTTTTGGAACAGTGTCAGAAGAAGAGGTATTAATTCTTCTTTAAATGTTTGGTAGAATTCCCCTGGGAAGCCATCTGGCCATGGGCTCTTGTTTTTTGGGAGATTTTTGATTACTGCTTCAATTCCCTTACTGGTTATGGGTCTGTTCAGGTTTTCTATTTCTTCCTGGTTCAATTTGGTAGTTTATACGTCCGTAGGAATGCATCCATTTCTTCCAGATTATCTAATTTGCTGGCATATAGTTGCTCATAATATGTTCTTATGATTGTATTTCTTTGGTTTTGGTTGTGGTATCTCCTCTTTCATTTATGATTTTATTTATTTGGGTCCGTTCTCTTTTCTTTTTGATAAGTCTGGCCAGGGGTTTATCAATCTTATTAATTCTCTCAAAGAACCAGCTCCTAGTTTCATTGATCTGTTCAACTGTTCTTTTGGTTCTCTTGTGCTGGGTTTAGGCATTATTTACTGTTCTTTCTCCAGCTCTTTTAGGTGTAGGGTTAGGTTGTGTATTTGAGACCTTTCTTGTTTCTTGAGAAAGGCTTGTATTGCTATATACTTTCCTCTTAGGACCACCTTTGCTGCATCCCAAAGATTTTGAACACTTGTGTTTTCATTTTCATTTGTTTCCATGAATTTAATTCTTCTTTAATTTCTTAGTTGACCTATTCATTCTTTAGTAGGACGCTCTTTAGCCTCCATGTATTTGAGCTCTTTCCAACTTTCCTCTTGTGATTGAGTTCTAGTTTCAAAGCATTGTGGTCCGAACATATGCAGGGAATGATCCCAATCATTTGGTACCAGTTGAGACCTGATTTGTGACCCAGGATGTGATCTATTCTGGAGAATGTTCCATGTCACTAGCGAAGAATGTGTAT
>NW_027933522.1:0-222 GCF_054177405.1 Leptonychotes weddellii | reverse complement strand
AGACTCCCCAGAGAACAGGGAGGTGATGCGGGGCTTGATCCCAGGACCCTGAGATCATGAGCTGAGCTGAAGGCAGATGCTTAACCAACTGAGCCATCCAGGTACCCTGAGCATGTGACTCTTGATCTCAGGGTTGTACGTTTGAGCCCCACGTTGGGTGTAGAGATTACTTAAAAATAAAATCTTTAAAAAAAAAAAAAAAAGATAAAAGCAAACATTTTT
>NW_027933521.1:0-222 GCF_054177405.1 Leptonychotes weddellii | reverse complement strand
TCATTTCAGGAAAGCAAGGAGTAGGAAATACACATTTGTGGTTCCTGTTGACCTTCCACTTGCCCTTCTGATGTTTCCCATCTTTATCTGAATATATTCAACCCGTCGTTTGTTTGCTTGTCTTCATGCCTTAATTTTTACCTTCATGTAAGTATCCGGGCATCACAGACACATGCTTCCAACAAATTCATTCAACAAACAGTGATCGCGCATCTACCCCTT
>NW_027933520.1:0-222 GCF_054177405.1 Leptonychotes weddellii | reverse complement strand
TTCTAGTGCATATCCTAACCTGTCCGCAACAAAACCCTAGCAAAACTAAAGATAGAAAAGAGAATAGAACCAAAGCTTCCTTGAGCACCTCCAAATGCACTGTATAAAATTGCCCCAACAATGGGATATGAATGTGTTTTGGTAATTGTGTGTTTATTATCAGAATGAAGTTTTCTCTTTTTGGAGAGCCACAACTTTACCAGTAGCATAGAGTCTCCTACC
>NW_027933519.1:0-222 GCF_054177405.1 Leptonychotes weddellii | reverse complement strand
TTACTTATGTTTCTTATCTGTTCTCCCTACCCCTGCAACTAGAATTTAGTAAACTCTAAAAGGAGTTAATATTTTTGAATGAATGAGTTAATATTTTGAATGAATGAATAAATTATGGATGGTTGAAATGCACTCAATTTTTTAAAAAATTTTATTGTTATGCTAATCATGATACATTACATCATTAGTTTTAGATGTAGTGTTCCATGATTCATTGTTTGT
>NW_027933518.1:0-222 GCF_054177405.1 Leptonychotes weddellii | reverse complement strand
TCTACTTGGGAGCTCTTCGAATTTTGCAGTTTAGGGATTTTTTTCTTTTTTCTTTTCATGGAGGCTTCATCACAAAGGGTTTGATTGATTACTGACTCCCTTTCCAGCCCCTGTCCTTTCCCCAGGGGATGAGGCAGGACTGGAAGTTTCAAGCTTCTAATCATGTTTTGTCTTTCTGGTGACCAGTCCCCATACTGTCTAGGAGTCCACCAAGAGTTGTCT
>NW_027933517.1:0-222 GCF_054177405.1 Leptonychotes weddellii | reverse complement strand
GGAGCCTCTCAGGCAGAGGGAAACCCAGCTTGAAAAATCCCCGGGTCCTGCAGCACACAATGAAATGTGAAGACCCGTTAAGAACAGAGGCTCTGGGGACGCCTGGGTGGCTCAGTCGTTAAGCGTCTGCCTTCGGCTCGGTTGTGATCCCGGGGTCCTGGGATGGAGCCCCGCATCGGGCTCCCTGCTCAGCGGGGAGCCTGCCTCTTGCCCTTCCTCTCC
>NW_027933516.1:0-222 GCF_054177405.1 Leptonychotes weddellii | reverse complement strand
TCAGTGTTTTATAGTTTTCAGAGTACAGATCTTTCGCCTATTTGGTTAGGTTTATTCCCAGGTATCTTATGGTTTTTGGTGCTATTGTAAATGGGACCATTTCTTTAATTTCTCTTTCTACAGTTGCGTTGTGAGTGTATAAGAAAGGAACTGATTTCTGTGCATTGATTTTGTATCCTGCCACATTACTGAATTGCTGTATGAGTTCTAGTAATTTGGGGG
>NW_027933515.1:0-222 GCF_054177405.1 Leptonychotes weddellii | reverse complement strand
GGGGCTTCCCATGTCCTGATGTCCCCCATCTCACCTCCACCTCTGTGTTGCACGCTCATGCTAGCTGTTCCTGAGCAAGCGCACTCTCTCACGCTTCTGGGCTTTCTCTGCTTGGGGTGCCCTCCCCATCTGCTCTGCCTGGCAAGTCACCCTCGCCTATCCCACCTCCTTGTAACTCTGTGGGGCTTTCTCCAACCCCCCACCACGTGCCCTTTCCTCCTT
>NW_027933514.1:0-222 GCF_054177405.1 Leptonychotes weddellii | reverse complement strand
GTGGTGGGTATTGAGGAGGGCACGTTCTGCATGGAGCACTGGGTGTTGTGCACGAACAATGAATCATGGAACACTTCATCTAGAACTAATGATGTAATGTATGGGGATTAACATAAGAATAAAAAAAAAAAGAGAGAAAAAAAAATGTTAAACAACAGAATATTTCCCACACGATATGTATATTTGCTCTCATCATTTCTATTCTACATCGTACTGGAAAAT
>NW_027933513.1:0-222 GCF_054177405.1 Leptonychotes weddellii | reverse complement strand
ATGGCTAAGAAATATGATGATAGCCAAGACTATGATGGGGCAATGGACATGAATAGAAGTATTCAAAGTATTCAGATCTGAAAAGTCTATTGAGGATAAAAAACACAACTAGGGGCGGAGCAAGATGGCGGAGGAGTAGGAGACCTGGATTTCGTCTCCTCTCAGGAATTCAGCTGGATAGGGATCAAACCATTCTGAAAACCTACAAACTCAACAGGAGAT
>NW_027933512.1:0-1308 GCF_054177405.1 Leptonychotes weddellii | reverse complement strand
TTATGAAAATAACCTCGGATTTACACTCCACACAGAGGTGAATGAGGGGGGCAGAGGGGAGGGGCAGAAGTGAACATAGGCTGATATTCCTGCTTGTCTGGGGTGAAGATACAGATGCTGACTGTTTTTACATTCAGTAGAAAATATAAGTTTAAATATGTGTGTCAAAAGTTGAGGGTGGTAACCATCAGAAAACTAGAAAGGATATGTGCAACTTCCCAAGCATTAATGGAAAATGCATGGAATGGAAAAAAAAAAATCTAATCTATGCAGTGGAAGGTGGGAAAGGATTACAAAGAAGAAGAAAGTCTGATACAGGTAAAAAAAAAAAAAAAAGGAAAAAATAAAACTGTAGGACTCCACTCGAATATATCAATGATCATACTAAAGGTGAATGGGTTAAAAAAACTCATTTAAAGGAGAGAGAATTTTGTCATAGGAAAATAAATGTAAAATCCAGCCATATCTTGGATGTGTACAGGAAGCACTTTCAATAGCAACACAAAATGTTGAAAATAAAGGATGCCTTTGATACATGATTTTGTTCCCATCCGGGATCCCACGTTGCATTAGAGATCATGTCTGCCCTTATAACTTCCCATCTATGACATTTTCTCCTTCTTTTCTTATGTGTCACGATCTTGACATTTTCGGGGAGTACTGGTCATTTGTTTTATAGAATTCTTTGGGCTTGCATTTGTCCAATATTTTCTCATTAGTAGACTGAGGTTATGTATTTCTGGCAAAAAAAAAAGTCCTCAGGAGTGATGTACCTTTTCCAGGGCACCCTATCAGGGAGTATGTGATGTTGCTGTGACCTGTTACTGGTGATATTAACCTTGATCATATGGATAAGATATTATCTGTGGGGTTATGATTTTTGTCTTTGTAATTGATAGATATCTTGGAGGAGATACTTCCAGCCTATGAAAACATGCTATTTCTTCTCAAAACATTTACGCATTGATTTTAGCCTCCACCGGTGAACCTTGTCAGCAATAATTATTACTGTGGTGTTAGCCTAATGGTGATTTTCTATTTCCCTCATTCCTAATGCATTTAGTATTTGGAATTCTTCTATAAGGAATTGCTGCTCCTTCTTCCCCATTTACTTATTTATTCAATTATGATATTAGTATGGACCCATGAATATTCATTTTATATTTTAGGTTTGTTATTTGTTTTCTTGTTCAAATCCTGGTGGCTCCCTGTATCCTTTTGACATGCCTCCATCATTTTTCTGGTTCTTCCTTAGTTTTTTATCATCACAAGATATTCCAGCCTCTGGTGAAGTAGAATTTAATCAAA
>NW_027933511.1:0-222 GCF_054177405.1 Leptonychotes weddellii | reverse complement strand
CAGAGAGAGACACAGCGAGAGAGGGAACACCAGCAGGGGGAGGGGGAGAGGGAGAAGCAGGCTCCCCGCAGAGCAGGGAGCCCGATGTGGGACTTAATCCCAGGACCCTGGGATCATGACCTGAGCCGAAGGCAGTCGCTTAACCAACTGAGCCACCCAGGCGCCCAAGATTTCATTCTTTTGATGGCTACATAATATTCCATTGTATATATATATATATAT
>NW_027933510.1:0-222 GCF_054177405.1 Leptonychotes weddellii | reverse complement strand
GGCAGAGGGAGAAGGAGAAGCGGGCTCCCTGCTGAGCATGGAGCCCCATGCGGGACTCGATTCCAGGACCCTGGGATCAAAACCTGAGCCAAGGGCAGATGCTTCACCGGCTGAGCCACCCAGGCGCCCCACACCCGGCTTTTTTTTTTTTTTTATTCTTATGTTAATCCCCATACATTACATCATTAGTTTTAGATGACGTGTTCCATGATTCATTGTTTG
>NW_027933509.1:0-222 GCF_054177405.1 Leptonychotes weddellii | reverse complement strand
CCTACTAGATACATTGAGGCCCAGGATAAAGTCTACATGTCCAAGCCTCCCATGCCACCAGGGGAGAGCACATGACTGAGTTCTTTCATGGATGGTGGTGGAAGTGGCTTATTCAGTCTCTGGGACAGAAGGAATTTCTATTAAAATTTCTTTGGGAAAAAAATCACAACTTCTTTTTACAGTGATAAAGAGGAGATTCTACCACATCCAGATACAGCAGGG
>NW_027933508.1:0-222 GCF_054177405.1 Leptonychotes weddellii | reverse complement strand
GCTTGTGTTCCCTCTCTTGCTGTGTGTCTCTCTGTCAAATAAATAAATAAAATCTTTAAAATAAAATAAAATAAAAATTCCTTCAGATCTTCACTTACCCAGCAAAATTAAAAAAAAAAAAAAAAAAGATGTCTCAGCCTTAGCATTCCCAACTGACCAAACTCTTAACCATTTTGTCTCATATGGTTGTTTTGTTTTGAGTGCCTACCATGTTTTCTTTTG
>NW_027933507.1:0-222 GCF_054177405.1 Leptonychotes weddellii | reverse complement strand
CTTCGAATATGTTCCTTAATGCCGGGGCGAGGGGTATAAACAAAAAGGAACAGGAACCACTCACCAGGATCCTGGAAAGAGGAGTGGCAGAGAGCTCTAGTTAGTAGTTTTCTCTACAGTGTGGAACACATAGATAAAATACATTCGTTTCTCTGCTGCAATGTAAATTGCTGTATTTCCCCCATTACAAACAGCAGTGCTATGGGCATTGTCCACAGACGT
>NW_027933506.1:0-222 GCF_054177405.1 Leptonychotes weddellii | reverse complement strand
GCACATTGATAGAAAAGATTTCGAAGTGCCCTCTCTGAAACATGTAGAAGTCAATAAATAACCAAACAAACAAACAAGTAAAACTGTGTTTCAGTTGCCCAAGATAATAGTATCTGCAAACAGCCTTTGCCAAAAAGTTCTAAGCAAAAACAAACTGTCAGGCCAAGATCCATAGGGGCAATCTGATGCCATTCTATTACGTAGTTTGGAATAGTATTAATT